>NW_009649946.1:2260847-2277121 GCF_000708025.1 Charadrius vociferus
AAAAAATGTGTTCTGCATAAAAGTCTGCTCCTGGGGCCTCACTGGAGCTGCTGAGCAAAAGCCACTGGTTATTTCCCTGAACAAAGCAAGAGAGAGGGCGCACAAGCTGGGGACCCATCCTTTTCCCTTTATGGGAAAAGTATTCTAGAAGACAGAGATAGATGGTAAAAGTGACCCAAATGTGGGGAACACCATGTAAAAACAAAACTACAAAATCGTCTTTCCAAACGTACATTTGAAAACATTTCTCCCTTATGATAACATGCAAGGGTGAAGTTAGTACCTGCATCTATTTACATCCTACCTAGATGTACAACATTAATATTTTACATTGTATAGCTCATTGTATCCATAATTAAAACAACATTGAATTGATCAGCATTGACAAAACCTATATAGCAATACAATCCCGTAAACCTGAAACTCCCTCTGAGAACGAAAGGCAGCTCTGCGTTAAGTGTTGCTGAGGACAATTGCCCACTAAATGGCAACTATGTCACAGCACAAACGAAGTCTGAAAGATGGCCACGGACACAGCGCAATTATCTGAGCAATTCAGGCTTTGCCCAAATTTACAAAAATAATCTATCGCTGCTGAGAAAATGTCAGTTAAATTACTGTGCCATGGAAACCTCTTGAGTGTGTCAATTACAGTCGCATGCAGATAGAAAGCACTGTAGACAAAATAGAAGGGAGAGGCTGTTGTTGATGCTGACTGCTGATCTCTCTTTGAACATCATCAAAACCTCCAACTTGGAGCAAAAGCTGCAGCCATCAGGAAGCCGTAACTGACATGTGTAACCCACATGAAGAGTATAAAAACACAGAGAATAATTTTGTTTCCGTTGAAACAAATCCCAGATGGCAGTCTCCCGCACTGTACCATCGAATTTTTATGGAGAGCCAGCTGAGTGCTAGCACACCTCCAGCAGCAGTTGTGAACAGAACGCCTGGCCAGCTGTTTGGTGAAGGCTTACAAGGAATCCAACGGCAATGCTGCGAGGCAAACCGTCGCCAGTGCAGCTGACCCCTACTCTCAGCCGTCACTCTGACTTAAAATGGCAACAAGTGGCAGTGTTGACCTCTCTGTTAATCTGTCCTCATGTTTGAAAGGAAACAACATTTTTCTGTGGTATTACGGGAACCAGTAAAAGCAGTGGGATGCAACTCCCAGAGGATGCTTACGAGTTTGGTTTCCAAATGACTATAACTGCACTGCAGTTGCAGGCAGCTGAAATTGGTTAAATGGCAATTATGTTGGATGCTCCAACTGGTGCAACTTATTCAGCGAACAGAACAAAAAAATGCTTTTCATATAGATAATGGATTTGTACCACAGCCAAAGACTTGCAGAGTCCATCAGGGAGGTTAAAAATCCCAGGGATATTTAGCTATTGTATTTCCAGTTTAGCTTACCACTACAGCTACAAATTTATGCAAAAGTACAGTTGATTCATAGCTCTGATTATTTCAAATAGTCCATGCATTATACAGAAGAGACATTTCCTAACAATTTCTTGGTTTGGATTCTTTAGCCATTAAATCCCATAATGCAGCAGATTGCACTTAAGTGGGGAGGAGTGTTAATAGCATCTCCATTAATATCTGACTATTGCTTTTCATAAGGACATCGAGCACTGTGAAGAGGAGGCTGGCATAATTAGGTTAATGTTACAGATATGGAGATGGAGAAGAAGAGCAGCAGTAACAGTAGCTGGTTTATGTTTATGCAGCAGGCTGGCGGCAGAGATATGAGCAGAGCCAAAGTCTTGTAACTCCTAAATTGAGGTACCAGCTCCTATACCAGACACAGCCTGCCATGAAAGAACAAGACTACATGACATAAATTCAAAGGAGATGAAGACTAAATGCATTTGAGCCTGTATTTGCCAAAAGAGCAATTTTTCTCTTCCTGTAATTCATGTAGCTTTGTGGTACCACCAGTAAGCTCTTGGACGTCAGGCAGGATTAAAAGGCTCCCAGTGGTCCCTTCACGTGCTGCGTAGCTGACTCGATGGGTTGCCAGCAATAGCATCTCTTTTTCAGCAGTGGGTTTCTTAAAATTAGAAGCATTACAAGGAAACAGAAAGCTTACAAAGCTCCTTAAAGACAGCGCAAGATAAACAAGACACACACAAAAAAAAATATCCAAACTCCAAGACAATAGAAAACCAGAAATGCAGACTTGAAGATTCCCATTTGGCCTACGGGACGCCAGCCAGAAAGGCAGAAGGAAAAGGGCAGCAGGCAAAGTAAAACAGTGACCAGTGTTATGTTATCACTGGTAAAACCCAACAGGCCTGGGTACGTCCTGCCCACTGATGTTCTGCTTAATTCTGAAGCTAAACATGAGAGGAGGGGAATGGGGGTTGACAGCTGTGGGCAGCCATGAAGAACTGAGAACACCCTCCAGAAATGCTGCCGTCTCAACCTTCAATGCAAAGAAGAGCTGTGTTACAAATACTTCCACCAAAGGGCTGGCTTTTCCTAGGAACTTTCTCTCAATGGAATTTCCCAAAGGAACAAACGTTCAACATCTCAACAATATGACCATTTGGCTGTCTTTGTGGCGGGACATTTTTATTTGTTCAATTAAAAAACCTGAATGTTCAACAATCTGCTTGGTAGAGTTGGGCATTGCTACTACTGTAGTAACAAAGCATCCACGGAAGTCCTGACATCTGGAGCAGACGACATTTCATTTAACAGTCACCTCTGACTTACCTAGTGCTAGCAAAACTAAATCTTCTTCTAACCCAGATGCCTAGAAGAAATTAACTCTGAGAAAAGGAAAGGAAGATGAAAGATTCTCAGTCTACAGAAAGTAGAGGCTAAACACGATAACAGTCTTCAAGATGTGGAAGAAAACTACGAAGAGGAAACCATACTCAGTGGAGAGGATGTGAACTAATGGCTTCAGCTGTGGCAAGGCAGATACAGGACAGATATTAGGAAGCATTTTATAATAGTTGAGATAGAGATAGCCTAAGAACAAGTTAGGCAAACATCTGTCAGGAATGACAAAAGCATAGCTGTGCCACCCTAGGTCAGATAGACTGGCAGTGGGACTTCTTCACATGCCTTCCAGCTGATGCTTTAGTAGCAGTCCAAGGCCCAGAGTGCCCTCTGAGAGTCCCACACCAGTGGGTTTACCTGGCGCAGACCTAGGCAGGGACACGAGCTAGGCTCCCATAGCAGAACCGCTGAGCCCTTGTGGTTGACCCGAGGATCATCCAGTCCTTGCTCCCAGATACTCGGCCCAGGCAGAGCACCACACACAGCCAGTGGTGCCCGACATACTCCAGTTTAACTAAGCTGTGTTTTCCTCTGCTCTCTCTGTGCTTCCCACCTATTGCTGGTGAGAGGTGTGAGGGCTGACAAAGGCCACTGCACCTCCCAGCCCTTTCCTGGTAAAAGTGGGGTTTCTACACATAAAATAGAACTGCACCACATCTGTCAAACCGGATAAACATTTCACTCGTAGCTTCAGGACAACTGTCCATGTAGTCTCTCAAAAACTACACCAAAAGCAACTAACAGCAATCTGCTACTTGACCGTAAAAAAATATCAAATGTAGTCTTTTCCATAAAGTGACAGCCAATTTGGGAATAATTGCCATGAGATATACAGTGCAATGAATACGACAAAAAGAATAATCCAGGGGAAAGAAGTGAAAGCCCTTGATCAAATCTACTTTGGGGACTTTGAAGAGTGAGTTTGGGTCTGAAAACCTTTTACTGATGGCCCCTACAGGAGCTGCAGTTCCAAGTGTTTCCATTGCTACTTATTCACTGTGTCAAGCACAGCAGGATCAATTGAAACTTTAAAGAGGTAGATGGGAAATTGACTGGAAATTACAAGGCGATTTGGAAAATTGCTTTTTACTATCAAAAATGAAATGAGTATGATGAACTACTCATTCCTGAAAAAAAAACAGTCACCGTTCCTTGGCTGGCTGGAATAGCCGGGAGACACATTCAAATGCAACCTGCAAGAGCCACCACTTTTTTCAGAAACTTTAAAGAGATCATTCTTTCCATATTTCATTGACAGAAGAGTATGACTCAACAAATGTTTAGAACAAACTTATATCATTTGATCACAGGTGAAGAACATATCCTTTCTGACAAAGAAATCAGCAGACTTTTCAGTGCTCTCTCCCTCTGACTTGAGATTTGAATCTCCTTTGTGCGCTCTAGGGAATCGTCATATGAATACCTGAATAACCCAATGCTTCCAGCTGCTGCCAATGGGGCCCATGGAACTACTCAAGGATTAGAACCTAAGGGCGTGGGCACATTAATTTAGCAAAAAGATGGAAAAAATTAAGACAGCTCTGTGCTATACCTAGTGAAAAACACAAACACAGGTCCACTCAATGTCTTCATAGCAAAGTCTGAAACTTTGGCTTAAACCTATGACTGCACTAGCAAGCAATGTTGTGCAGTCAGCAATCTATGGAAAGTAATCCCGTAGACTGGAATTACTAAGGTGCTGGGACCTAAGGTTGCCCCACACTTGATGTCACACTTTGGTCCCATGGCCTGAATGCCCGCAAGAGGCTGGAGGGCACTGCGTGTGCTCCTGGTTTAGTGTCATCAGGAAGGAACCCAGCTTGTGTGCTCCAAAACTGCTGTGGCTAGCAAACAGGGGTGACTGGAAGAACTGCTTCAAAAGCCCGGTCCGAGCCAACGCACCTATGCTATCTGATGCTAGGACTCCCATCCTGGTTTCTACTACACCACTTTTTCTCATGGAAGAAGCTGGAGTTTGCTTGTGAGTCCTGTCCTCTGCTCTTTTTGGGAAGAATAAAATGAAGATATTTCAGGCAGCAACACACTACTGGAGCCACGTTCCAAATGAACACGCAACCATACAGTGAGCTATATTTTGATATTACTGTAATAGCCAAGCTGTACTGCAACAAATGTGTGGACAGGAAAGGACTGGGCAATATTGCTGTATCTACCTACAATGTGTATGACAAGTGCAGAAGTGTGTGCTCCTATACGAATCAGTCTGGCTGAATGACAGGAAGAAAGATAGGGAGACTGATTATAATTTTTACCAGTATTTAGGCAAAGACTTAATAATTCTGTCCTCCTTAGGAAAATAGGAAGAACTTCCTATCTAGCAGCTTGAGCAACACTTTTAACAAGGTGACCCTAAACAGAACTCAACAGTCAAAATTTTCATGAAGAGAAGCTGAATTTTCTTTGGCACTTACAAAAAGCTCCACGAGGAAAAACAGGTTTTTGTGTAAAAACAAACTAGCCAGAACGCTCCCTTGCAACAAAGCAGAGAGCATTGTTAATATCTAGAGTTCATTTCTTGAATGTCTTAACTGTGGGAATTTTGCCTGATAACAGGATCTTCACGATGCACTTGGCATTGTGAAGAGGTTGTAATTTAATCAGGACTTCATTTGTGAGAAGTCCCACATGGCTTGAATAGAAACAGGTAATAAAATCTTTAAGTGATGCATGCTCAGTTTATATTTATAAGCAAAAGTTTTCCCTTCTCATCCAAGCCGGAATCAAAACACTGTACAGAATCACTAAAGAGTATTAAGTATGTAACCCAGAAGCTACAATGTCGATGAACACAAGTCAATGTTCTTTAGCAAATGTTACGAAAATAAACTTCCAGCAGTGCTCTTTGTCATTTTTGACGCTTCCAGTCTGCTGTATACTCAGGCTAGGATGCTCTGTAATATTTGCTGACACACAGTGAGATAGTTTCCTAACCACAGTTCATTTTCCTTATAAAATATGAATACATTATCCTCCACAGTCCATTAGAAATAACCTAAGGTGAGCTCTCTCAAATTTACTGTACCCTTTTCCTCCTTCAGAAAGCAAGTCCTAGATAAGCTGACCTTTTATGGAAGGAAGAAAGAGGTTGTCTGATGCAAGAAGCATTGCAAAGGCACAGTAAAGGCACAGCCTGATGGTGACCTCTAAGCACTGAGAGTTCTCATTTTCAAAACTCCCGCAGGATGAAAGAAAGTTCTGTTTCCTTGGATAACAGCTACTAGTTCCAGCTTGCTCCTCAATTGTGATGGGCAACATTGGCACATTCTGCAGCTCAGCTCAAAGCTGGAGATCTTCTCCTTGGCTCCTGGACCGCAAAGCTAGCATGAGAATGGGCAAGGTCCAGATGGTGACCCAAGAGCATTGCTGTGTGGCTGAGCACTTATGGACTAGGCTGATCTTTACAGTTCAGAGCCACTTGTGAAATATACAGAGGAATTAAATGTCATTATGTTTGTGCACACAGAAGCCGCTATTTCCTTCCCAGATTTTCCCCTTCCCATTGAAAATTTAGTGTCTGATTGCTTGTGGAGAGCGGTGAGTCTGTCTCAGCTGGATCTTTAACAGCACATCCACGTCCAGCACTGGGTTTTTTTGAGCTCAGAGGCCTGGCATTTGGAGAGTTACAATTCTGAGTGAAGAAGCAGTATATCGGCAGCAGTTCCCGAGGATGCAGAGCATGTAGCCTGTCCTCCAAACAGCAGGGCAAGGGGACCCCTGCTATGGGGTCTAGACTCAGAAGAAACTGGTTGTGTGGTTAGGACTTCCCTGGTGAATTGATTAGAAGAGGGTAGTAAGAGGCTCAGGAGGATATCAAAAAGATTGAAGAACACTGTAAGAAAACTTAATAACCTAAAATTTAAAGGGTGAACCTGGGTCAATAAGAGGGTCTCTCACCAAACACAGGGGCTGAACAAAACAGGACAAAATACCTTGAAAACCTTGGCACCAAGGAGTTAGTTTTATCTGAGGTGAAGGCTCTTTCTGAGTCCTGCGTTATAAGATCAAATTGTCCTCAGTTTTTTGTTTTGTTGGATTTTTGTTCCTTTCAAACCAGAAGGAAACCACTGGAGTTCAATATCTCAGATCTAAGGGAACCTGAGTCAAATATGGAGGAAAACTGAAGAAGCCACTTCAGTTGGTGTCCAAACAGGGAAGCCACTACTATGATTTTATCAATGGTTTTGATGGAAATCACAAGTCCAGCTGGTGACATCTAAGTTAGTTGTTCAATTTAGTGTATAATTAATATCATTGATCTAACATTCCCGAGAACACCGCAAGCTCTGTAAGTCACTGCTTACTGCATCTATAACCATCACACACACTCAGCACAACTGTAAACCCATAAGCCTACTGGCTTAGACTGAGGGGATCATAAACTGCAAAGCACTTCAGAGCTTTTGACAAAACAGATTATCATTTCTAAACCCCTTAAGCAGAAACAGGTAGACTCTCTCAGTCCTCAGGGTTAAATAGCTTCCAGTGCTGAGATTTACACAGCCCATTACCAACAAGACGGGCAGATGCAAACTATCTCCTCATGACCCGTCACATAACCTTCGCTAGATCATCGCTGTAATATTTACAAAGTTTGTAAGTATCATGTCAGTGAATTATGGCTTCATGCCACTTTCTCTAAGATTGCATGTCTCCTGGAGGGATGGGGTTTTGATTTTCAAGCTCCAGAGGTAGCCCTTACATTCCAGCACAGCAGCCTGTTGGGGATTTATGAGCACTTCACGGGTGTTTAATGAGGCTTACACTGTAAGCGATCTAAACAGCTCTTGTTCACGGAATCCCGAAGCACATCCAGTAAAGCTGATGGAGCCTGAGACACCTTAAGAGAAATACTGAGTGAATCAAAATAATCAGCCTGCCTTTTTCCTCTGTCCCAGCTTTGCTGGTGAATAGACGGCACGCATATACACGGAATCGACAGTCCCTGTTTTCTTTCTGTTTCCTCAGTCTTACAGTGCGTTCAGCCCGAGGAGTCAAGACTCACTGA
This sequence comes from Charadrius vociferus, assembly GCF_000708025.1. Classification (NCBI taxonomy): domain Eukaryota; kingdom Metazoa; phylum Chordata; class Aves; order Charadriiformes; family Charadriidae; genus Charadrius; species Charadrius vociferus. The sequence goes on from NW_009649946.1 coordinate 2,268,670, forward strand.
TACATGTCTATAAGTTTTTAAACCTGTACATCAACTTTATTCTCTTTCAATTTTTATCTAAAAAGCTGATTTTCAAGGAAAAAAAAAAAGTAGAGCGTAACGAAGACATGAAAGCAACATTTTAAGATGGTATTTAACAGTATTATCTAATCACATTCTGAAAGGCAAAAGTCTCACTCTTGGAAGGTATTTAAGTGCCTGAATGTCTTTGTGCACCTGAACCTCCCCCAAAAGGGTTTATGCTTGCAAAGGTAGCTATTATGGTATTGTAATTTAATTAACAGTGGTTCAAAGTCAGATAAGTTAGAGTTACACACACATGCAGCCTTGAACTTGATGCATTCACCATCTGGCACCTAACAGACATAATGGTCTCAAAAATTTTGGACAAGGTTTTCCTAAAATTAATAATTAGCATGAAACACTTATCTAGTTTCTTCAGGAAGCTCTCTGCTTTAAAAACAAGATACCCACAAGTTCCTGCAGAAGGAAACGAGGTATGAAGGAAAGAAACTTGTGTTTGGTGCTTTAAATCTACAACTGAGAGGAACAGTGGCTTTCTCACTTTCAAGGATCCAAGCTGTTAAAGGTCCTTATTCAGATATACTCTACATTTAACATAAACCTTCATGATGTAAAGATTAATTTAATTTTCACAAATGTTTGTATGTACAGGATGTCCCTCTGCAAACTTTTACAATCTAAACCTGAATATTTTGGAGTCTCCCTTCACAGCAGGAGCGGTTCTGCTGTTCAGCAGATCTTTTTCAAGCTACAATCTACAAATGCAATTGATCTACAAAGCCTCTTTTGTATCAAACAACTTTTTTGAGCTCTAAATGCTTGAAGAGTGTTGCTGCTGACTGCTGTACCTTTCTTATACCACTCTTTGCTGTTGGTGAAGTTGGGATCACGCTAACAAGGGACAACTACCCTGGAAAGAGGCAGGAGGCAGCAGAGTTATGGGAGGAAGCACCGTTTTGTACTTCTGCCTCTTCCTAAACATTACCAGCCAGCCACGGCCAGAGTCAGGTTCCTGGGATAGGAAACCCTTTGGCGGGATCCACTATGGTTGCAAGCTACTTTTAAACCATCACTCCTGAACGCATTTAACTTGTTCATGTTCTTATTTATCTGGGTTTTAATTCTTCAGACTAATCCAGAAAAGAACAAAACAGGTTTGCTACCCCCTCTTCTTTTCTTTTTTTTTCTCATTTCTCCATTTTATGTGTCTCGCTAAAGAAAATAACTCCTATGATATTTAGGGCTGTGCGGCCATGTCAATGCCACTGGCACAAAGAGCTTTGACTTTCCTGCTCCATGCTGTACTGTGCAGTACAAATTAGGAAGCAAAACCATTAAGAAATTTGTCTCATAGCATGCCTTTTGTCAGTAAATACTGAACGGAGTGCTAACAAGTACTTATGGCTTTGCTCCCATTACTTGACATGGTAATAAGTACTTCACATTGGAGTGACTTCCAGCCTCTTTGAGTGTAGGTAAGCAAGAACAATTCAGCACTCTCACTTAAAAGACGAAATTAAGCTGTCACAAATATTATCTCTGTGCCAAAAGTTAGGTGGAATCTCACTGACAGCAATCCTCATTGCTCTTCTCACTTGGCCTGTGCCATTGGGGTTTTGCCTTCATTTCTGTACTTTGAGATAAATAGCCGTCAAGTATAACTTATTTGTAGAAACTAGTGTGGACAAATTAGTTCCTATCGATGTGCTAGTTATCTTGAGATTAATGGGAAATCCAGAGCTACCACTCAGAGGAGTAAGTAGTCTGAATGAGAGAGAAACACAATCCAGCAAAATCACAAGGCAGTGTCAACTTTTGGATCTTGTGACCAACGCTTGAGCAAACAATAAATAGTCTGCTGTAATGGCAAGGGAGGAGAGAAGCAGTGGTTCTGTGTTATAACAAAGCGAGGAACTGCAAACACAGAGGTGCCTGTTCTTGATAGAACAGAAATGTGATACAACATTTTGGGTAGTTTAAAATCACTATCTAAATTTTGAGATTTCCTAAAATACCACCATAATACAGATACTCCCCCCACCAGTGGAATCTAACATTACAGATTTAGCTATCAAATATTAAGTTACAATCATGTGTTTGGGGATGCAGAAGAAACCCTTCCCCTCTCCAAAGCTCCTTCTGCTCAACACAGCCCAGAGTTATACAGAAAAAAGAAGGAACACCCAATTTTTACCTTGGGTGAAAAGTTCTGGGCTGTCAAAAGAAAAAGAAATAAGTCTCTTGTATGTTTTCACATCAGGGAGGTCACATAGTTCCTCCTCAGACACCGTTCCTGGCAGGAGATGGCTTCCCCCAGTGGGGAAAGCTCTGAGAGTTCAGTTCAGCTCAGTCTGGGCACTTTGTGGTCCTGCTCTTGGTTAAGAAGTCAGGGAATCACTCTATTAAACATATTGTGTACAGAGGCTTGATCTTTTACTTTTCATGTATTACGCCCAGTACTGTTTAAGTGGTTATTTACACCACGCTGTTCTGCCAGAACAAACTTTCCCATCTACATTCCAAACAAAAAGATCAGCACGGCAGCATTGCTTCAAACTAACATTTCTCTGAAAAGGCTTTCTTAGGGGAAAGGGCTGTGTAAATATCCAGTTTGCCACGTCCCCATTTTGACTAGTACTCAGATGTGCTGTGTCTGCCTGCCACCACCTGCTGTAAGTCTACTTTGCAATTACAGGTAGCTTCATTCTTCTTTTGGTTCCCCAAATTGAGGCTTGCTAAAGCGTTTTGGATTTTGACGTCACCAGAACTATCTCAAAATGATCCCTCTTCACATTAGGATAGAAATTTAGGCACTAAACTGCATTGTGCAAATCCACATTGTCCAAGAAAGAGCTGCTCTGGGCAAAATGAACGCTGTCCACATTGTCTGCAAGAAGTGTCATGCTTTTGAGGGGAAAAACAAAGTACCGTGCTAGGTCAGGGAAACAAGATGAGGACTGAATCTTCCTAACTCTGTGGAGGAATAAACAATAAGGACTGTAAGGACTTCAGCTGAGGCCTAACTTACTCTGTTTGCTTTTCAGTCCTGTGCTTTACTAGAAATTTCTTTCTGGTCTGAGTGAGGCTGTAGCAGCCAGTGACCCCAGAAGGGGATGACCAGCTTCAAACATCAGTCATTTGGACCCAGCCTGCCAGAGAACCATGCACTAAGTGGTTCTGAGCTAGTAAACAGTGTGATCTCAACAACCCCAGAATGACTCTGTCACACTTGAAAATACGCTCCCATGAATTTTCAGGCATATATGGAGAAGCACCAGGTTGAAGGCCTTTCTGCCCCGTAGAAGTCATGTGTTACTTCAGCAATATCCTTATTTCAAAATACTTATTTCAGTTTATTTCAGCAACAGATAGATACTGCTACTGCTATGCCAATTACTATGTGCCCAGTAGAAGTTCTATAAATAACACCAGAAAGTGAAGAAAGCATGCAGCTAGAAAACTCCAAAGCCCTGTTTTCCTGTTCCCACACTGTATATAGGGATCATTGTTTGTGTCCACTTTTTTTTAGAACATTCACTACAGTGAGGCAGAATTTTGGAGGGTGACAGATGCATATTTGTGTACTTTTATATACCATCAGACAGCAGCAATACAAAAAATGACAAGACAAGTAAGCGGCAAAGTAGCACAGAAATAGAGACTGCAGCCACTACCCCAGTCCTTACCTTTCAGAGTTGCCTTCTTAAGTACCTTCATGGCATAAAGCTGACCCGCATCAGATCCTTTGATCTTCCGCACTAGAAATACCTGTAAAAAGCAGATGTCTTGTGTACATGAGTACTGAACTTCCAGTTACAAGCCTTGATGCATTTGATAAAGGAATAGATTCAGGCATTCTAATGAAAACTATTAGCTGAAAGTATTTTGTATCTATTTCACCTGCGATTGGTTGAACTAGCTCTGGAAAGCTTCATTTTTAAGCCTTTACTCCCTCAAAAAGAAAATATATTCAACATTACTGATTACTCTTACACATTCAATTACAGATGGGTGAATAGTCATAATTAGTGCATGCACATATCTTTATATTCTGACCAGTTTCACATGAAAAAAAAGTTGTCTCTCCTTTGTGCTTAGGAATGTGCACTGTCTTAAAACTATTGTCATCAATTCAATTATGGAGAAAAAACAATTCGGTTTAATTTATGCTTTAAGTCATGAATGGTGAATAGGCTAAGATTTAACTGAAGCAAAAAGTTCATACAGCTGAAAATCTGGTTGTGCATACTTAACAAAAAGTTGGACTGTTTCCATTAACAAATAGGTTATTACAACAAAGACAGTTTTCCCTGTTATAGTTACTTATGTTACTTCTTCTGACAGCGTAAATTTGTCATTGAAATAAAATAAAATTGTAGCTAGAGTTGTGATCTTTTTTTGTTTTACTCCACGCAACTATTTCTTATCTGCCCCTGAGTGCATCTGAGGACTGGAGGGGTAGTGAACAAAGGAATCAGTAATTTAGTTTGGTCTTTATAAGACCTTCAGTGTTTCAATAAATGAAAAAAAAAAAAAATATCATTTTGCTGATTCCTAGGTCTTGCTCAGTCTGCCGAGGTCAGCAATATGAGACAACAGTGTCTCTCTTTTATTTCAGCACTTCTGGTACTGGACAGAAGCAGGAAGTAAAACCAAATACAAACGGAAATCTAAGGCCACATACATAGTGTATACTTATAATGACATAAATTATCAAAGGCTAGCTTAAATTATGTAACTAAGGGAAGTCTAGTTGGAATACAAAAATCTGTGACAACTATTTTATTCTTTGCCTGTTCAGGAACCATGCAGCTTTCTTAACTGCCTCCACCCAAAATATAAAAAGCCAAAAAAAGAACAGAGGAAGTCTGTTTCTAGCACATTATTTGCAAGTTGAAAGACTCTTCCTCCTGCAAAAAATAATATCTGTAAACAGATTATGATTTTCTGAAGCACCCTTTGAGGAAAGGTTTTTGGGGAGAGAGAACAACTTTTAAGAATCAGCTAGAGAAACTGAAGAAAAAGAAAAAAAAAAGGCTAAATTCTCTCTGAACACTTTAACCAGGGCTCTTACATCTGTACAACATCACAGCTACAACACTTCTACAATACGATCTGATACGTCTGTGGTTAGACTTTCCTTCTCAAGGTGTTTCCTGTGCATGTGAGATATGTACAGTTCCTCACCCGAGCTGCCCTACCTAGCTGAGCTTGGGCACACTTTGCTTGTTCCCATCTCCTGTTTCCCAGTTTGATGAACATACAAATACCTCTGGTACTCACAACTGTAGGAACAAATGATGAAATTTGGATGCAACAGGAACACACAAGACTTTCTGAAGTGTTTTTCATTAACATTCATGATAAATTAAGCTCAGCTGCTCCAGCATTAACAGGAAGTCAATTCATTTAGAAGTTTGGCTAGACAGAGAAATGTTGGGATATTTTTCTATCTAGCCCAAGTAAAAGATTTAATTTTTGCATTACATTGAAAGGGAGGAGAAAGTCAAAAGCAAGCTTGCCCAAATACTAGATTTTCAGCTGTATTATTATTCTGTAAAAATGGTTATGGAATCTTTATCCAGAAAACAAAACCACAAACCCTTAAGATAATGATTTTAAGCTGTACTGCACATAGCACAGCATGCTGTGTCTGCAGAAATATTAGGCTGCAGTTCTAGAAATATCTTATCTGCCATGTAATCTTGCAAATCTTGTAATAGCCATATTGCTGTAATAAGCAAAATTATCAATTTATGTTACTAGTCACTAGTCAGCTGTTCCCTGTAGCACGGGATAGGGCACTTGTCTGCATTCCCTCCGAAACAGATGAGTCAAGAACACTGTGTGCTGTTTCAGAGGACATCAAAATAATCATCAAACCAAAAAGGAAACAGAACAAATGAAAATGCACTGTATTGCAAAATGATGCCATCCTTCTCATTATTCTTAAAGCTGAAGTCACATTGTTCTTGAAACCACCAAGTGGTCCTGGAGAGCTTACTTGACTGGTTATAATAACTATACTATACTAGTTTGCCAGAATGGCACAGGCATGTGGCTGAGCATGACTTTCAATTTTCTAGTTTGATATGCATACAAACACCTCAAGTTATCAATACCTGAACTAGCAAAACTACCTTAGCCAGAGCAATGGGTATATCACCCAAATCCCAACCCAGAAAACCAAGCAAGTGTTGTGACTTTCAAGACTGTTGAGGGCACTCCCTCTGACGCCAAAGGCATCTTCTCTAATCCAGCAAGAAGTTATTTAGGCCTCAGGTGAACAACTTGAAAACCAATCGGTTTGCATCCCCAGAGACTTATGGATTTGAACCATTAGCTCAAATACCAAGGTGATGAAATTTTAGGTGGGTGGCGACTGCATAAGAAACGCAGACTTCCCTCTCCTATGTCTTTGCTGCTCTGGCGAGTTTACTGACCTGGTTCACGTAAGATATGGAAAGTAATTTATAATCACACGCAGCTCCAACCAGGTAAGATGTCCACACTCACACTCTGATCCCCCAGTGAACTGGGCGGAGCATGTCCCAGAAATCAGCTCTCCTTTTGGGAATTGGTGGCAGAGACTATGAATTTTGCTTCTAAAATGTTTAAAGCTAGAATGCCAACTTGGACACTTAATGATGAAATGCAACAGTACAATATAAGGCAGCCAGTGAACTGTATCTAAACTCTTTACTGCATGAATCTGAAAACTTGCCACTCTGCCTCTGTTACTTGTGCAAAAGAGATTTTCTTCTCGTTCTTCTCCTTCTTCTATTGAATCATACAGTAAATCTAATTTGAGTTGTTTGATTTTAAATATTTCTTTAGTATTTAAAAATCAAGCATTGTTATTGTGCTCTCAAGCAATTTTCTAGATCAAAACTTGGTAGTGAATGCTAACTTTCCTGATTTCTCTCATCTCAGGAAACTTTTAACAGAGTCAGGAAGCTGATAAATACTCCGAATATAGCCTCCTTCAGGGCTAAAGGCCCTGATTGACTGTCAGGGTGCTCAGCTTTGTGCTGGGTACCTCAGCAGATTTCAGGTGTGAGTCAGTTCCTCAGGTTAGCCAGAATGATCCACCATTGAAGGCTAGGAAATATTTTTTTAAAACCCCACAAAATAATATACCTAAGGACTTCCATAGAATCTTGGAATAGTTTGGTTTGGAAAGGACCTTTAAAGGTCACCTAGTCCAACTTCCCCTGCAATGAGCAGGGGCATCTTCAACTAGATCAGATTGCTCAGAGCCTTGTCCAACTTGACCGGGAACATTTCCAGGGATGGTGCATCTACCACCTCTCTGGGCAACCTGTGCCAGTGTTTCACCACACTCATTTTAACTTTTTTTTTCTTATATCTAGTCTAAATCTACCCTAATTTAGTTTAAAACCATTACCTCTTCTCCTATTGCTAAAGGACCCACAAAAAAGTCTGTCCCTACCTTTCTTATAAGCCCCCTTTAAGTACAGGAAGGCCACAATAAGGTCTCCCCAGAGCCTTCTCTTCTCCAGGCTGAACAACCCCAACTCTATCAGCCTGTCCTCATAGGAGAGGTGCTCCAGCCCTCTGATCATTTTTGTGGCCCTCCTCTGGACCCGCTCCAACAGGTCCATGTCTTTCCTGTGCTGAGGGCTCCAGAGCTGGACGCAGTACTCCAGGTAGGGTCTCACAAGAGCAGCGTAGAGGGGCACAATCACCTCCCTCGACCTTCTTTTCATGCAGCCCAGGATCCGGTTGGCTTTCTGGACTGCAATCGCACATTGCCAGCTCATGTCCAGCTTTTCATCCACTAGTACACCCAAGTCCTTCTCGGCAGGGCTACTCTCAATCCCTTCATCCCCCAGCCTGTATTGATGCTGGGGGTTGCCCTGACCCAGGTTCAGAACCCTGCACTTGGCCTTGTTCAACCTCATGAGGTTCACACAGGCCCACTTCTTGAGCTTATCCAGGTCCTTCTGGGTGGCATCCTGTCCCTCAGGCATGTCAACCACACCAATCAGCTTGGTGTCATCTGTTTAGTTTAAATTAGGGTTGCTGTTCCACAGGTTTCAAAGTCTTATTTATTTAAACTATGGAAAGAGTTTAAGACTGAATTGACTCTTCCCTATTTCTTTCCATATTTCCTTCCTATTCTCATTTCCAACTGACACATCCTGCTCAAGAAGAATTGCCTTTGGGATTAAGAAAAGCCTTGGACTTCAGATAAAGATGTTGTTTCTACACAAATTAGCTTGTGGTCATACAGGTAAGTATTCCACCCCCTCCCCTGCCATGCTCTCACCACAACGATTGCTCTCTTCAGCATTGGCATTTGACTCTGTCATCCTCTCAGCAAAGTGTACAGGCCTCTGAGTGTGACCTAAAGAGCAGTCTGGAACTTTGCAATGTGCTTGGGATCCCTTCTTTCCTCAGCAGG
>NW_009649946.1:2277147-2327542 GCF_000708025.1 Charadrius vociferus
AGCAGGAATTGGGCAGCTAACTTCTGTAAGCCTTTGAATGCCTCTATCTACATTCTTCAACTCCGCAGCAGTAGTGCACTCACCTCCCTGGTGGGTACTTCAGGAAAAGGGAGGGGGCATATCCCTTTTTTTTTTTAAGTGGTGCTTACTAATGCATGCTTGTGCTCATTAGTCCAGGTCCAGAGCCATAAGCGCAGTTTTCCAAACTGTTTTACATACAGGAATCCAGCCAAAAGGCAAAAGTGTTATAAAAGTGTTATTAAAATGAAGATAGAAGGGGTTTGGGTTTGCTTATCTGCCTTTACAATATAGTTTATATATGAACAATGTGACCAGTGTAAATGAACTCAGAGAAAGGACATGACATTTTCAGTGTTGCTCTAGGTGATTAGATGGCATTAAAAATTACCTTTCCATATGAACCTTGTCCTAATACTTTCAGCAGCTCAAACTGAGAAGGATCTGCTTTTTCAAAACCTTCCTTCACATGATGACTGATGTCTATTTCCTTCACGATACCGTCTTCCTGCAAAGGAAACAACAAAAAACAAAACCCCCAAATCAGAGCTGTTATCCTAAGGAAACATATTGTTTATTAAAATCTCCTCTTCTGTGATGTTACAATCATGTATGAAATTTTGAAAACAGAAACAAATGCTTGTCCAAATATTCCATGTGTCTGTTACTGGCTGGGGAGGGTAATGTCAGGACACTCAGGCCTGCTGCTTCTGTTTATTGAGCCTCAAGATATGACTAGATAAAGACAGATTATGCAAGCTGAAACACAGAAAGACACTTGCAGAGCCTGGTGTGCCCGTCACAGACCTTGCTAGCAGAGTCGCATGGACTCAAATCTGTACTATAGATGCTTCAGCACACTTCCTTCCACATACTTTCTCATTCTCCTTCAAAGAATTATTTAAATCCATCTTAAAAAGCTCCCTTAGTCTTAAGCAGCAATTCTTCTTATGAGTAGGCAATAAAGAAAAGGCATTGCTAAAAGTGGCTCTCCCTATTTACCTCAAAGAATGGAAAGTTGCTACCAGTAACCTTCTAAATAGAAAATAAATTAATGACTTTGATGTGAACACAGGGTGGTGGTGGAAAGAATAATGACACACGCTTCTTTTCTTGCAGGAATTAGCTTTAAACACTTTGAATTTTCCGCGTTCTTTTGTTAAAATATTTTCATTGCACATTCTTCAAAGACACCAGTTGAACCAGCACTTTTATATTGCAAACCGTGACGTATGGCATTTGGTTTAGTTGTTTGTTTTATGTTATTATGCATGTTCCTCTGAAAAGAGAGCGACTGGATCATGTGAGACACAGAGGGACTATGTAGAGTTTGCAGCAACCCAGAAAGTCATTGGGCTGAGAAGAAGCCTGAAAGAAAGGGCTTGCCCTTCAAGGACATAGTGGCGAGGGAAGATAATATTTACACGATTTTTTAATTCTGTAGTGTTTTGTACACCTGAATTGGAGCTTTTTTTCTATTCAAACTACTTGTTTTAACGTCTCTGCAACTAAAATGTGGATTTTGAGCACAAAACCTTTTTCCTTCATCTTCCAGGAATAAAGGAATTTCTTACTTAGGAATAGGTTTGAGTATTTACACCCAACAGAAATAACTGGAATCTGATAAACATTATTTTTAAATGGAATTTTGCTGCAATTGTCCTTTTTCCCCAAGAAAACATCTTGATAAAACCTGGAAGTACAATATTTGTTTCCCATTCTTAAAAATTAACGTGAGGAAAAAAGAAATTACGTCCTAAAATAAAAATGCATTCACAAAAACATTTGGCCAAGCCACATTCATTTACTAAACGGGAATGAATTTGATTCCCTTCTCTTCCAGAAAAATTGCTATCTCTCTCTACCAGCTGTAATTCATCTGATGCATGGCTAGCATTACCCGGATTGCTCTCTGTTCTGTAGCTCCATCCGTCCTCTTCCCTACCCTGCCTCTTTACACTCATGTACTTTGGAACAGGGACTATATCCTCTTCTTGGTTTGGAAAGCTTCCTCTACTTTGTGCATGCTACCAGAATGGTGGAAAATAATCATCATCTGACAGCAACTTGTTTTTCTGATCCTAATTCCTCTAGTTTAAGGTTTGCCCAAAACGAAATGCTTGAAACCAACGATAAGTTTTCACAAAGAGATTGAAGGGGTTTCTAGGTACATAACTGCCAGGATCTCTCCTCTTGTTTTTCTGGCTTTAGTTGCTGTGGGAGACAGAGTATCTTTCTGATATTAAAAATATTCATTTTTTCAAATTTTTCCAGGTGATAGAAACCATAGTAAACTGATACAAATTTGATACACTGCATTAGCTGTTTCCTAATGAAAACAGGAATAACCTACATGCTGTTATCAAAGGCTCCACCAAGTTTGGAAGCGATGAGCTTTTATACTTAGGGATATGCATCTTTATGCAAACTACTGGCAGCCGAGAGACTTGCACACTGGTAAGAACATTATTTTGAGCTGAGCCCACCCTGCCACACTACAGCTTAGGCAGAGTATCTGGGCTGCAGGGCTCACCACCCACCTTGTTCAGAGGTTACTCACTAAGACAAAAAATGACTCCCCATGGACTCAGGCTCCTGCCCTGGCTCACCCCTTACTCTCTACACCAGACCTCGTACGCTTGGCAGTTTGCTCTCCACTGAGCACAGGCAGAGTTTGGGAGGAATGGCTTCTGCAGGCCCCCTGGCAACAATCATATGATGAAAAAACTGCATGATGTTTTCTCAAGTCAGTGCAGCTTGAGGGCACCCGGTCACTGTTTCACTATTTTGCCCATCTCTGTTTTGCACAGAAGCACAGCACAGCAAGGGGCATCCACTAGGACCAGGGGAAGCAGGAGGTGGATCCAAATTTTGCAATATATTTGGGAGTCAAAGCTCTGCAAAACAGCAACTAACCCCAATTTACCTACAGCAGATCTATTCCTCAGATTTACTTCTTTGAGCTTACACCTCAATCTCATAAACTGTGGATGAGATCTACCACCTTAAGGGAACCACAAACCTCTCTTTAATTCAGTTAGATTGTATTTCAGCCTGAACCATGAAGTCATTTCAGCTATATTTGCAAGTTTAAATGATGAGCGACTTTCAATTTATCCATTCATATTAGTCATCAAAGTCACAGGCCTACAACCTTAAGCATATTTCTCATTGCATTATTAAATTTAATGTCACCTCTTTAGGTTTATGAAATGGGTTCAGTTACAGGAATATATTGAAAGTATTAAAGCACTGATAATTCAGCTTGCTGGAAGAACGCTTAAAATATTCTAGCATTCCCAGAGAATAGCATAATTAATTCATATCTTGCAGTAAAACCAATGCTTTAATTACATGCATCCATAATTAAAAATCTCAGACAAAGATTATTTAAAAAGAATGGGACCAAATACAAGGCCTAGCAGTGTTTATCATAGAAGCACAGATTTTAAAGATGGAAAAAACCCTGTTAGATTAACGTGACTTCATAGAAACATAAAAAAGTTGATTAGAAGTGGCTTCTGGGGGTCATCTGGTCCAACATTCCTGCCCAAAATATCATCGACACTTGATCAGGCCAGCTGTTTTTTGTCCACTCTGGTTCTCAGCATCTCAAACAATGAGGCTCGAGACACTTCCTATGAAAGATTGTTCTCTTTCGACATGCCTGGCTCAGAAATGCCCACAGTCATGTTGAGCTGAAAATGCCCACAGTCAAGCCTCCTGCTTAGGAGGAAGCAGGATATTTTTCTAGGAAGGTAGGATTTCCTGTGGATTTCCTGTGGTTTCCTCACTAGAAAGGGGCAGCAAAACAGCACTGAAGAAAAGCATGCCAGACAGCTCTTTTTTTTCACTGATTGTCACTGCAGTGGCGTTACTTGTGAGCTGTCCAAGAGGTAGATAGTATTTGAGCTGGTATGACAAATCTACTTCCCACTGGAGCAAAAAGCCAAACTGTCAGTACTTGAGACTGAAGACGGACACGGCCCCTCAAAGAAAATGCACACTGATGTGTTTGCATACATGCACCCATTTCCCTTGCGTGTATTTCTGTATTCTTATTACTTATTTTGCATGAATTCTGGAATGACTTCTGTTTGTTTGCTTTACCTTACTAGAAACAACAACAAAACCTCAACAGTTTTATATTCCCTTATGATATTCTTACTTGGGATTTTCCCCTATTCTTTATGTCTTTTGAAGTCTCCCTTTATTAAACATGCCATAATTTTTCTCAGGTACTGACAATCAGAGTGAAACCCAAACTATCAGAGCACAAACATTGTGGGCAGATCTCCCAACTATTTTTGCTCTGAGGTGCATCTGAGGGACTTCCCTAACATGGATTTTTTTCTCTGGTGCAGCAAGTGCAGCATATCTGCATGAGGAATTTGCATAACAACAATGAAACTGAGGCAAGAGATTCACAATAGAGACGAAGCCTGCACACTGAAGCAGCTGTTTTGATAGAGAGAAAAAAACATGAGCCAACTTGCAAAATGGTTTTGATCAGTGAAGTTGGTGGAGTCAAAAATGAATGTTCCACAGTGTGGTCTTGCAACAGCTGTGCACAGCAGCCCAGGCTCTTGCTCCCTGCTGACTTGTCCCGACACTGCATTAGCAGGAATGCTTGACTTGATGAAGCTTAATCTTTTGTAAACTTCTCTAAATATTTATGTTTGCACAAAAAGCATCATCCTGTGACAAAAGTGAGATGGATGTTCTTGGCAGCTTGGAGAAAGCACATGGTTGAGCAGCATGGACTGAGGAAGAGAGGGCAATGAACTGGAACACATGTTGAAAGAGGAATGGAGAGTGCTTCTCTGTGCTAATACAAGAAGGACGTATTCAGGATCTGAATCTATGTTGCATTCTTCACTTAAAAGCTTTCCCTCGGGACCCCCAAGTTGGCAGAAGTTTTGGACACACAAGTCACCCACTATTTGAATGGAAAAGACATTTTGGTCTCCTTTCCCTTGGGACATAGGAGAACAGAGCCTCTGTTCTTGCCCTGTGACTGCGGATGGCACAGACGCGTCTGTTTTGGTGCTTCCCACAGGCAGCTGCTCCCTGTAGCACTGATCTCAGCTCACTTCCAAGATTTCCTCAAGCTGATCTTGGAGAAAGAAATGCACTAATGCTTGGTGGCTGCCGGAGAGCAACCACAGAAAACTCTCCCAACTGCAACAATACTTTCCATCTCACTGTCATGTGTCTGAGTATGATTGGGAAGCGTAGGGGTATAGACCTATGAATAGGGTACAAAAAGTAGATCTAAAAGGGCAGGCTTTTCTGGAGAGTAGCTCTTTTCAGCTGTATAGCCTCTCATCTTGACTGATCCACAGTCTTTCAGCAAACATTATGGAAAGAATACTTCCTAGAAAACTGAAAAGTTTAACCCCTTTGGAGCCTTGTCTAACTCCTCCCCAACAGGTTTCTGAAGGAGCAGAGCTAAATTCATCCTCCAATCCAGAGACCACCCAATATATTTCAACCGCGTTCAAAACCTTTCCTCACCAAGACTTCCTGAAATGGTCTGAAACATCTGCAGAGGGGGTCACTTCAGAATCAGTTACTTTTATCAATGGACAATTTTATACAGCCATATCACGTGGGTAAAAGTTATGGTACTCAATGTAAGATGATTATTGTTTTGCAAAATCAGCAGGACAGGATTCTTATTTTTATTCCTTGTCTGGCCATCTCCCCATTGGCACAGGATCAAGACTGCCATGCAGGTATGGAAGGGTAAGCTTCATTTTTCCAAGAAAAATACATGCAGTTTTAATGTGCAAGTCTTCAGATATGTTGGGCTCTCATGCTTCAGGGACTGAGGTCAATGAAGAAAGAAATGAAAATGTGGCAAGGGGAAATAAGAAATAATTGCAACTCTAAAGAGAATTTATTGTTGTTTGAGAGAATTGTTATTTGTCTATAGCATATGCTCAAGATCCAAACTTTATTTTGTTACCAGTCTTGCCATTTGGCAGGTTACCACCTAATATAAACCCATTTAACTTTCTAGTATCACAGGCAACACAACATTCCAAAATAATATGTTTAACTAGGAAAGCATGTTTAAAACTCTGATATGGGAATAGTTAGGACAGGATGTGTCTGATAAAGATGAGGCCAGATTTCCACCTCTGTTTCACAGGTTCTAATCTTGTTCAACCCATAGGAGAGTAATTTTTGTGAAGACATAATAGGCTGTTCAAATGCTGCTTAGTTCAGGAAATGAATTGCTGGCCTGTGTTCAGTTCTTTCAGGACAAATATCCACATTTTAAGAAAAAAATGTATAGGAGCATTTTCATTAGGCTTTTCCCAAGCCAGTCTCCAGCAGCTGGAGTAAAATTCGAAAAAGAAATCTTCCATTTTAAATGGTTTGTAATCCAACTTCTGGCTTCTGTTGTGGTCTAGATAAAAGTAAACTGAGCAATAATACCATAAATGGGTCTGGTTGATTTGTCCTCTACTGTCAAATTAACATTTGCTTTAGCAACAATGGATTGGACTTATTGAGCCCTGAGAGAAGTGTGTGGAACTCACAGTGAATTCACTGGCTGTTGTGCCAGGTCTGTATTTGGCCTTCAAGCATAAGGTTGCCTATCTTCTCAAAAGGTCATATAGAGTTAAATAATACACAATAATTTATAGAGAGGTTGGGATTTCTTTCCCAGACTTTTCACAAATGTGAATAGAAAGTATTATCTTGCATATGGAATTCCACCAAGCAGATCAAAACCTAGTGGAAAACAAAACCTTTAGAACAATTTCTGTGGAGTGCTACATCAGTCCCTGTTAAATCCAGCAGACCTTTTTCCAAAGAGAAAACCTATTACACTTTCTTTAGCACCCCTCTCCAGCTCTAACTTTTTATCCTACATTTTTTTCTTTCTTCTCTCTAATGCACGTCTCTACAGTTGAGGTGCAGCTGAAATCAAACAAACTAAATGTGAAGACAGGAATCACAGAGAGCAAAAGCAGCGAATACAATCTACTGATAAATTGGTGAAGTCCGTGAGATTGAAGTTTTAAGTATTTGGGACACTTGGGTTCAGTCTTTTGTGCTACGAGATTTCCTATATCTATCTTTGATGAATCACTTAGGGTTGGACTCAGCTAAGTAAATTTATAGTACAGGAGACAATGTTTTGAACTAGTTGTTTAGCCTTACTTTGCAGTCAATAGAGAGAGGCAGGCACTTCGTGACTAAAAGAGATCAGATGAACTCACATCCTAAAAGTGTACATTTCTCTCTACTGACTATGAAGAAAGCCTAAGATAACTTGCTGGTATGGGGCCTTCTGCAGTTGCATGAGATGAATTCGTGTTTACAGGAAAATTTGGAAAAACACTTAGAGTCATATTGTGGCCAGATTTTTAACGGCATTACAAAAGAGATGTTTGCAGATACATGCCTTGGAAATTTTAACAGAACCCCTATTGCAATTAAATATTTTTCAAAAGAGCTAAGATACTTGAACCATCCAAGCATTTAAAAAATACTCTAAGGTGTTGGGAGTAATCCAGCTATCAGGATTTTGCAGCTCTGGTAAATTACGTATTATTTCTACTCCTTCCCCAATCTGAAAAATAGGGATAGTTGCTTTTTATCATCTTCTGGGAGTACTCTGAGAATTAACACAGAAAAAAAATTGTGAAATTATCTCATACTGCAGTAATGGATAGACAAACTATCTGAAATGTAACCAATAATATGTAATTAAGGTGGCCTACACCCAGATTCTCCTATAGCTCAGACTGAGACATCTTGGTCTTGAAGATTGGTGCTCTTCATCTGATGACTTTATCTGACATCTTTACAGGCTTGGTTCCTGACTAGGACAAATATATATAACACAATGACTGTGAAGATGCATGAGGAGAACCATCTTCGTATTCAAAGTGCAGCTATACACGAAGTAAACACCAATTCTTGATCTAACTTCAAACTCTGGACTCAAATCATTAGCCACTGTAATTCTGATTTTTGTGTTAATTGTGGTGCAAACTGCAAAGGTTTCTGTGGAGCGGTGAGTAGAAAGAGCTCATAAAAACCTCTATTGAAGCAAGGGGTTAAAAAAAGCAGAACAAAAGCAGAACCATCTGGTCACAAAAAAATACAAACAGTTGGCTACCCTTACTCATACAGCAGCACTCTACAAATACTCAAATACATTTGTGAACTTTAACAGAAACAGTATCAAAATGAGTCACACCATTAAAGGACAAAGAACTCAGCTATATTGCTCTAAGCTACAATAAATGAGAGCAGGAACATTTTCATCAACATCCTACTTGGCATGGTTTACAGGTGTGCCTTTGACCTTTACATGTCAGAAGAGTTGTAAGGTCCACTACAGATCGCTTCTGCTGGTGAACAGGCAAAAGAAGAACACTTGTGGCTCATTCACTAAGGAACTAACTGCAAGTAAGTTTGTGTTCAGTGTCTAGAAGAAATTGTTGTTACTCCTTGCAGCATAAGTATTCTTGTTTCCATTGGATGACTCTGTGTCACCATTAAACAGGGTGATGATGACTACATGCAATAGTAGGGGACAGTATCGATCACCACATTTTTTTAAAAAAAATATTTACTTCATAGAGAAGGTTTTCATTTTTTACCCTCCGCTACAGCTCAAGTCCTGCTCCCGGGTCAGTAACGTACCCTGTGTGCTCTGGTCTGAACTGCTTATAAACTCTCTGTGAGGGGCTTGGGTGGCTCCCACCAGACCCCCCCAGGGTTGCCACCACCTCCCACCACTGCAGCCCACTCACTAGAGCTACCTGGCAGCTGCTGCAGCACGCCAGCCCTCACAGGGACGGAAGCCCAAATGACAGTCCTAATGTGATGGCAACCCATCGTTCATGCACGTCTGTGACAGGGTACAGATAGCCCCCATACTTCACAGTGTCCCAGCTCCCCATCCATAAAATACACGTGAGGCTGTCTTCCTTTCTCATGGGGTTACTGGAGTATAAGGGCACTGGAAAGACTATGAAATGCTCAGATACTGTGATATTAGGCTCAGATAAGAAGTAAGGCAGATACAAAGGTCTAGCTGTTCAGGATACCATTCAAGAAATACACTTACTAAAAGGCTCCGGTTCCATTATTGTTACACTCAGCTGCTTCACAAACTAGAAAAAAAAGTGTCTGGTGTTTTACTAGTACTTTGAGTGTGAACTCCAGGAAGATAAACTGCTTAGGCAAAACATATTTGCAACCATTTCCTCACCGTTTCTCAACTGATCCAAATAAAACACTGCTCACCATTGCAGTGTAAATGGCACCACAGCATAGTAAGTAACAAAACCCTGGTGCATTTGCATGGTGATTTTAAAGAACTGAATAATCTTTAATACGCATATTAAAAGAAAAATATCAGGTTTCATCTCAAAATGTGAGGTAGAGTGGACAAACGGTTGTAGTAAGAGATAATCACATTACCGAGGTGTTGGATTAGTCAGGGGAGAAAACCCACCAGTCTGCTGTTTACAAATCACTTGTAGGGTTCGCTAATTATCACCTTCTCTCAGAGAGGAGTATTAGCCTGCTAGCACATTTTGCATCCTCCCATTAATTAAATTAAGCATCAGCTAAGGGTTCAACAAGCTTGTTCTTCACAAACTGGAATACTGTTGGTATTATGTTAGGAAAAAACGAGTAATAATGAGGTTCGTTATCTCAGTAGCATTTTACGGGCAGAGTATTAATATGGAAACAGACTAATGTGAGGTGATTATGGAATCAAGGCAAATACAAATTCGTTTTAGTGCTACTGTTCACAGCTTGCAGTGTCAGTAAAGGCACTGAAGGAGAGAGGGTGATGGAGCTGAACCAGGCAGAGAGAAGACGGCAAAAGGAAAGCTCTACAGAGAAAATATGATAAGATTTAGCAACAACATGGACAGAGGAATAAGACGTGGAGAGCAGAAAGGTGGGTATCAAAAAGGACACCAGACTTACAGGACAAGGGCAACTGTATCTTGTGCCTGTGCCTACAGAGAAGTAAAATGACAGAAGACTGGGAGAAAATTGTTTTGACTTTGTAAACTATCATAACTGTAATATTAAACAACTTGAAACGCAACTGTTGTCCCTTTTATGCAGCAGCTTAGTCCCATTCCAATACCTACCCATCTACCTGGGCTGAGGAGAGACAGTGCAGGTGTGCGTGTACGGTAAGCAGCCCTGGTACGCTCAGAACTGCTCCCAAAAGAAAGTGTGAGAGCACGATGCATCATCTCTGCTTGAAATGGCCAAACCCAAGGCTTTCCTGCACAGCCAGCTAAGGGCCCTGGGTGTCCAGCCTTACCCAGTAACTCATCTGGGCCGCCAAAACACAAACAAATGCTGTGGATCCAGGCTCTGCTTATTTATGTAGGCTCTGGCTTTAACTTATACAAAAAGCGCCCAGATAAAATAAAAAAAAAAAGTTACTCAAAGTACCTGAGGTTACCTCATCTCATGCTGGGCTCCAGTTTTGTGGACAAATATTTGACTAGGGATACTAGAACTGCATATTTATCTCTTCGGCTGTGTACTTTTATTACATTCATGGCTGAGACCCAGGTCGTTATTCACAAAAGTAGGTATTTCAGTGCCTAAGGACTGTTACCACACACAAGTACCTGTCTAAACAGATTTTCAGCAGTCTACGGGAAATCTGGCCCAGGAAAAGGCCCATTACATTTTGCAGTTTTGTGAACTACTAAGAAGACTCTAGTTTAGTTCATGTCCCTCAAAGATTCCCACAGTGGATCTCCAAGGAATGAGCTGCTAACCAATTATCACACATCCTCTTTTCTGTGAAGGCAAAAATTGTTTACAATTACAATGTTATACAGTACTAAACAGAAGCCTATATTTTGTATATACACTGCACTGAAAAGATGTGTATTTTAGGAATAAGAATAAACAAAACGCAGAAAATCCATCTGGATGCAAAGAAACACCTTTGCAACATTGTTTGGAAGACTCCTTCATTTCAAAGAGGTCAAATTGCTGCACCAGTCTTGCCCTTTTGCAGAGATTTCCAACATAAAACGTTTTTCTGTATAACACAAGTGCAGTTTGATGGTTCTCAGCTGACTGAGATCTTGATGAGCTTATCATTACAGCTTCACAGCTGTAAAAATCAAAACTTTGCATACAACATTGTAATGCCAAGTTCCTAAATAGCACCAGGCAAATTTTTTAAATTTTAATTATTTCTAAAACAGCTATATATATACAAGTGTGGAAAAGAGCCATTGAATGAATACGCTCAAATACAGAAATGGACCAAAACCAGTTCAGCCAAAACTGATCCACAGTCTACTGAAGTCTGGAAGGATTTCCAGAGTAGGCTCTGTCTGAGGTAGCTGTCTAAACTTCTGTACAGCTGACAGAGAAATGGGTGCTTTTAGGCTTTGATTTGTATCAGACAAAAGCAGGCCTCTAAAACAGGACTTAGTAAACGTGTCCCTTTCTCTCTGCTGACTGCAAAGGAAGGAGACGCTGGTGAGTTCAGATGCAGATTAATTCTCCCATTCCACATCCCTCAATGACTCCTTTAGCATTGGATGGAGCATATGCGCTTTTCAAAAGATGTACACTGCATTATACTGGATATTTCCAGGCCAGACTTTGATCAACCCACCTTTTTCACTATGGATTTTCTAGTGTCCAACAGACAATGTCAGATATTCCCATTATTTCATCTTTCTGGCCTGATGTATACTTATACCAACTATCGAAACATCCTTCTGCAGGGACATTCTTACCCTGCCTGGCTACTGCCATGATCTTCCACCAGCAATTAGAGAAATCAAGGCCATTCTTGGACATGAAACTAGAAGTAAAACCATAACACTATGTCAGACATCACGCCAAACTTTCACACTAGGTGAAGCTGCAACAAATATGAGAAAACACCAGTTTCTTCAGTCTCTTAATTCAAAATAGATTTTACTCTTTAGCACAATACTTGCAGTATTTAGCCCATTAGATCCCCTGACATCAGTTAGAAGACTGCCAAGACAACTTAAAACTAAGCACAATCACAGTGCTCACCACCACATGCCTGCAGACTGCGAGACGTGGCTTTCAGCTGCCCTGCAGCTTTTTTACTCTGTCACAGCCACATAAAGGGACATTTACATCAAGTGCTCTTGGTTCTCATCTTCAGCTACTTTATTCACAAGAGCCCTATTGAAAGCCAAGGTACATGATGACGAAGGAAAGCAGCAGAAAGGAGCTCTTTTTGTTTAATAAATTTCTGTGCAGAAGCCTCCAGGGTTTTAAAGTACTGAGGATACCAGTTTTACAGAAAATTCACTGCTCTAGCCTCCATTCTACAAATTATTTTTTTTAAAAACATAAATGCAAACATGCAGAAGGTCAAACTGAGATTACCAAGTTCCTGCCAGGAAATTTTCATTGATCTGTGCCTATTTCAACATTTTCCTGTTCTGGCTATAAACTGTTACAACAAATCCACATGGCATCTTAACAGGTAGAGGGCTTTTTAAAAAATAAAAGATGATCCAAATGGCTTTACTGAAAATTATGATTGGTCTAAATTCATACACATTTTTCCTGACAACATAAAGCACATCTTCAGGGTGAAATCATGACACGAAGTAATTTACTGTGAAACTCAATGGTTCTGTGTTGTAAGCAGCAAATCCAGAGCCCCGATCTGTTCAGGCTTGCCAGCCTTGGTAGATATGTGTGACAGTCTCCTTCTGGCCCACTAAGCCCAAAGGATAAGTGGACTCTGCAGTCCCCTTTGCTGCACACTGTAAATGGACAAGGTGGAGAGAGAAGACCAATCCATATCTACTGTCCCACCGAACAGACACACTTGCTCATAAGTGACTACAGAACTACACTTACAAGAAGACCAGAGCACAGACAAAGGCCGTTACTATTTTTGAGCCATCAACAGAAAAGTGCATAGCGCAACTTCATGACTTCTCCCATAAATGTATCCCCAACAAGCTGGAGGAGTTAAAGGCTACTGTACAGTAAACTGTGCAAGATTGTTCCTATGCTCAGAGCAGCCACAAAGCTGTTTGGGACTCCCAGAAGAGTCTAACTTTCCATTCAGAGAAAACTGAATGGGAACAGACTGAAGGAGTTCTTCCTATTCTACTTTCAACATTAATTTCAAATACAGCTTCAGTTAGTAACCTGAACAAAGACAAATGAACAGAAACATACAATGCCACATGCATAATCTATTTTTTTTAATATCAAGCTAATAAATGAAAAATGCTTTTTCATGCTTTTTATGGTGGATCACTATCACACTGATGGTCAAAATCACCAGCTGGCTCCACTGGGCTGTGATGCCAGTGAGATCCGTAATACAGTTGGAAGACAAAATTCTGAAGAAGAAACGGATGCAACAATATAATCACCGAGCTTTTTTGGCCATGTAAAAAATCGGAAATCCACTTGAACCCAGTAATCCTGTGCAAAACACAGGACACCAAGCAACAGCTACTCCTGTTCCTTTACAGATAAGGCATTTATTGTTCTCCTCAGTGAATCCTAGACAATTATGTCTGCAGTTGATTACAGCCTTTATACTGAGACTTATTTTATAGCCCCAGCCAACTAACCATATCTGCATCACTCGTTACTATATTAATGTTTTATATATAATAGCATAAAGACAACTGAATGGTAAGTGAAGTAATTCAATCAATCAGTAACAACAGGAAGCTAAAATTAATACTAGGGACATAGAAAAACTAGAAAATACAATCAGAAGATGACAAGCGAAAGCCAAAGAGAAAAGCTGAAACCACACAAAAGTTTTACTTCAAAAAAGTGTTTAATCAAACACACAAGTCCAGTGTTCATTTGTTTTCTCCATTTTCCCTGTCATAAACAATGAGCAATGCCACAGTTTTTCCAAGAAGCCATGGGAAGTAAAGTTTCTGTAATTTAAGTCAATACCATAAGGACAAAGGTCTGTAATGTAAAACACAGTGAAAAGCTGATCACAAATTTGCCACAAATTTTGCATTGTTTGTATTCTTAAAGTTATTTACACTTAAAACTATTTTGGTTTTTTTTTTCATTGCTGACTACGCAGCAGGGTCCCACTGTGCCAAAGCACACTTCCAGTTTGCTTTGTTAAAGCTCAGTTTTCTCAAAAACATTATGTTTGGACTGTGTTTTTTCTGATTGGTTTTCAATGTTTGAAATGTTTCTTTACCCACAAAGGCTGAGTAAATTGACATCTGCTGTCCTTGAACTTTATCCAGACCTTATAACTG
Organism: Charadrius vociferus; assembly: GCF_000708025.1. NCBI lineage: Eukaryota > Metazoa > Chordata > Aves > Charadriiformes > Charadriidae > Charadrius > Charadrius vociferus. The sequence continues at coordinate 2,291,448 of NW_009649946.1, forward strand.
AAACTTTTTGTATAGGGCAATATCAAAATCTTCAGTCCTCATAAAACTCCTTATGCTTGTGAAGATACACATGGATGTCATCAGTGAGTTTGTGTTAAGCTATGTTACTGGATCCATTTGAAAAGTAAAGTAATGTAAGAATTACAGCCCTGCACCGGTGCAATATCTAAAATTCCAGTTATATCTAGTAGTAAGTAAAGCTGGGTGACATAAAACACTGCTGTGTAAATAGTCTTCAATTGGAAGTAAGAGTAAAGAAAAGTAAAAATTCACATCACCTTCTCATTTCTGTAACTACTTTTATGCCAACAAGCTGTAACTGTATGTTTTAAGGACACTGAAGGTTGATTAGGTACATTTATAATGAAGATTCCTGGAACTGCAGAGAGCAGAAGAGCAATCTAAGCCATTTTACTCACAGTTAAGGGTACTGAAAATAGAGCCAGCCTTTTGTACGCAGGCTGCAAGTTGACCCAGGGTGACGTATACCACACATGGTAAGTATTATAGGAAACACGACATTATTTCCTATTATTAACAAGAAAAAACCATATGATACATGTATACATGTATATACAGGGTTTTATCTGGGACAAAATCAGAAGAAAATGATTTGTATTTTTTATAGAAGTTCATCTAAAGACCTAAGGAGTCCATCACATACTCAACAGTGCCTATCAGCCAAAGTAGCTACTGAACACCGCTCCCCCAGTAACGACCAATGAAAGGCACGTAATCCCTTGCAGTATTTTCTTCACCACCAAACAAGTAAACCAGGTTCTCCCCTGCCCTACCTGTACACCCCCTGTCTTCCTTCCAGTCAGCCCACCCCAAAAATTTGGGTTGAAAGTTCAATCTGGGAGAGTGCTGTGAGGAACAGCAGGTCGGGGCTGGGTGGGAGCCGGGGTGGGATGCAGCTGCAGGTCCCTGGAAGCCACATTGGCCTCAGGAGGGGCGCAATGAGGAGCTGTGCAGAGCAGCCACCCCTCTGCCCACCAGCAGCTCCCTGGCCCCAGAGAGGCATCAACCTCAAACAGGTCTCCAGCTACCCTGCGCTCGGGAAGTTGTAACCAGTCTCTTAAATCCCAACTCGAAACTGAGCCGCAGGTGAGTGAGGTGGCAGCTCATGTAACCTATACCACCCCGGAGAAGCAGCGTTAATGAAAGGAGCCAGGATGTGTTGTAATTGCGGTCAGCTCTGGGAGGGACGTAAGGCAAAACACGGGGCACATTCCAGCAGTGCGGCATCAAAGCGATGATGGAAGAGTTCGGGTAGTGAAGAGTCACACCAAACGAAGCTGACATAATCTCCCAGCCCGCTGCAGCCGCTCAACAACTGTTCAACACTGCAGGGTAATCCCTTGGCTATTGTAAATGCCACAGAAATCCTGAGCAAAGGCAACAAAGAGGTTTGTAACCCGTGTGAACACTGCAGGCAGGTAGCAGGAGAGTTCTCAGACTTGGTCTTGCAACCATCTCCCAGCTCACTCTGGGATGCGGGGGAAACCAGTAACACTGCTGGTCTAAACTGGGGCCATTCCCCATCTTCCAATCTGTGCATGGAAACTGCAACCCCTAAACCAAGCCTGTTATAATGTCTACCTACACTAATCAGCTGATTATGTGAGACTGGAGACATGTACACCAAATCTAAATCATATTATGGATAAAGTCAGGAGCAATAAACCTAATCACAGCATGAAAGAGTCAGGTTAGACATCAGGAAAATCCGTCCCTGGCAAGGGCAGAGAAACACCAGAGCAGATGCCGCTTAAACAGCTTTTAACCAGCTCGTATTCTACCTCCCTTCAACTGCCTCTTTTTTGTCTTATCCTGTCTGATATTGCACTCTTTTTTGTGTGTGCACACGGCTGCAAATACAATAAGTACTATTAACAAATGGTGGCTATTACAAGATTTATAGCAGGTATTGAGGATCCACCTTACGAATATAGGGCCCAGATCTAAAAAAAAAACCCTGACTTTATTCATAGGCATAGTTCTTATTTATGCTTTTAACTCCATTACCAGCAATGTAAGTAGATGCTTGAGAAGAAACTGCTCTTATAATAGTTTTGCAGGATCAGGCCCTAAAAAAAGGAGGATACAGATGGTGAACACAAGATGCGCACTGAGTGAAAACAACTCTCACTTTCCACGGTGGCAGAATGCCAGTTAGTGAGAGCCTGCTGATGATGGTACGAGAAGAGGAGGAACTGTCATGCATATGTGCCAAATTTACTCATTTAAAAAGTGAATTGGGCATCACCGTCTGTTGCAGCTAATCAACAAAATAAGTGGGGCAACAAATTATGCCCCTTTTAATCAACTAGCACTGTCATATTCTATGTAAACAAGGAGTGTTTCTAAATTTGGTTTTGGTACGTTTGAAGCAGTAAAAGAAGATGGAAACATCCTGTTAACAAATTACTGCTTCAATTCAAAGACCACCAAAGGGATTTCTACTGGCTTTAGATAAGGATCAAAATACATAAATAGCATCAGTCCATGAAGGAAAGTCAAGGATGAAGAGCAGATTCAACACTTGTTTTTTTAAAAGTTGTTTGAGAAAAGAATAAATTATTAGATCCCGATTGTGGAAAAGTATACAAATGACTTTTTCCAACAGTGTAACTACACTATACTGACGAAAGCATAAAAGTTTGAAGAATTAGGACTTTCTTTTACTTGCTGCTTGGCTGAATCAGTCTAGACAATAACCAGATAATGTAGTATTATTTCACATCTTGTTGTAAATGACAATAAAAGGAAATAAAAGGAAAGCCCGGAATTCCACCAGCTTACTTCCCTTCAGAATGCAAGTTGTCTCTAAAAAAGATAAATGCCATTGACTCTTTTAGTGTTCAGAAGGCGGCACCGGGACCACATACTCCTGATGGGAATGTCTGCAGGGGAGGATTTTCCAGTGATCCTGATACATCACCCCAGCCAGAAGAGCTCCAGCGCTGTACCCATTTATATTTTAGCACTCCTCAGCGTGAGAGAACTCAGTTCCAGAATACAATGCTACACAAAGAGCAACCATAAACCGACTGGATTAAAAAATAATCCCTGGCAGTGGCCTAGGCATTTAAAGAAACTTTTCCTAAAATGATACAGGTCTGAACATGTGACCAATTAAACCAAAAAAGCCCAGATATATAGAAAACAGCTAGGAAAATTTAGGTTTTCATCCAGATTTGAAAGCTCCTTGCACAGAATGTCAGCAGATGCTGCAGTCTTTACAAAAATCTTTCCATAATACACAGCCTTATCAAATCCAGTAATTCAAAACTAATTCAACTGAAAGCTAAGTGAGAAGCTGCATGGTTCACCGGGTTTACTAAAGACTCAGAACCTTTAGTGGTACAGTGAAAATTATTTGCCAGACAAAACTACGTGACTACACAGAAGGCGAATACACAACCTTTGCTTATAAATGCACAGAATAACTGCCTGAGGAACAGGCCAGTGTTGCATTAGCACCGCAACGTCCCTTCATTTTCACTTTCCCTCTCTGTGAGAGGGAAATTATATTCTCCTCATAGTTTCCGCTGCCACTGAAAAACATTACAACAATCCACATACAAGTTTTACTCCACTGACCACTAATGCCAAAGGCCCCCAAACCACTTACTCTGAAAGAAGATGAATTTAGCAATTTGTATCTGCATCTATAAAGCAATGAAAAATTGATGGTTTCCTTTTGAATGCCATAGAAAGGGATGCTTTGTACACTTTTTTTTTTCCTCAGGGAATCCATTGCTATAATTTTCCATTGGAGAGTTTCTGTATTCCTGCATTGCTAAAGTAACTGCAATGCTGACCTAATTTAGGTCATCAAAAACCTAGGATTAGTCACATGACAAAAAACAAACAAAAAAATTAATCATTACACAAATTTACTTCTTTGGTTATCTGTATTTCTAGCAAATACTATGCAGCGTTCTCAAAAATGTTAAAACATGCCGGCTGCAATTCTGCATTTTTTCATCTAGAAAAGAGTAATCTACATTTCATTTTTCTGTACTGTTATTATCAACAGCATATGCACTGTGGACATCATCCATTACAGGATGTCAAAGTAACAACAGAAACATTAATCTAGTCTCAGAAACCCCGGCAAATTCGGTATTAACCTTGGATGCTGCGAGGTTAAGCTGCTTGCCTATGGTCACACAGTGAATTTGACAGGACCAGAAAAAAAGTCCAAGTTTCCTGATTCCCCAGCCCTATCATGACACTACACAGATGCAATTTCTAAGTTTTAACTTAATGGTCTGTACAATTCCTATTTCTAAATCTCCAGAGTTTGTAACAGCAGGTATTAATGTTTTACTTCAGGTTCAAAAGTATGAAGCACACCGAAAGCTGTTTTTAGTTTAATGGAAGTGAAATGTCCCATCTCAAAACACCGTGCTGTTTAGAGCATGCTAATGCTTACAGAGCCGTATGGAAACGTTAGGTACGCAGCTCTCGGGTTTGATTACTCCTGTTATCGGAGCTGGCAATCCAGTGCCCAGCTCAGCTCACACAGGGCTGCCTGGGACATTTCCATACAGCTCCTCTTTATGTAAGGTAGGCGTCACTTTGCCCCTGCCCTTGCAGGCACAGTTCCTTTGAAATGCCACAATGAGAGGTCAGTCCCACTAGATTTTATAGATCTTCACTAGGTGGGTAAGTACACGGTGTGTGCTGGCGGGGGGTTACCTACCCTGCGCTCAAAAGATAATCCGGTTTCCAAAAGATCAAATAGCAGCTCGTTAGAGGAACTCTTAGAAGATTAAACTGCCTGTTCCCCAGTCATGCTTCTGCTGATACAAGTGTGTGCCCAACACATCTATCTGGAGTAACCCCAAATTATCTTTTTTCAAAGGTCCCAGGAGCGCCTAAATGACGGCCCAAAGGAGGGCCAAGACCAGCTGCAGGTACGCAGCCTCTGGGTGCAGGTCACAGAAGCAGCATGGAAAAGCACACACACTTCAGACCACCATGCAAGACAATCCTTTCTGTGTTCAGAAACTACTACCAGTACTCACCCAAAAAGAGTCTGCCATTCCAGAAAGTTTTGCACGTGCAAAATACAACTTCAAAATTGATTTTTAGCTTCACTGTCTTCATTGTGCCTTCATCTCTCTTGCTAACTGGCTGCCTCTTCCCCACCTTTTTATTAAAACTTTTCCTCCAAATTGCATATTTTATTGGTCTTTCAGATCTTACTGGTCCTAGCTATTGTGTGGGTTAAGCAACATCTGCTCGGATAATTAGAAGAGAGGAGATTAACAAGTCAGAGAACAGTCATTACCTGCAGACATTCTGAAAATAGCCATCTCCACAAATCCAACAGACAGAGCCATCACTTACAGTAATCCTAGAGGTAGACGGTATTTGCATAGAAAGAGTATTTTAATCTTACAAGTGAACCCACACTGAAATAGGTTCCTCTATTTCCAAAAATGTCAATTCCAGTATTTCAGGAAAAAAAAACAGTGAAATTGGTGCTTGCAGTGTCACTAAATATGGATTATGTCATGCTTTTAGTGATTAACTGATTCTAGAATAAGGGACTACTTAGCATGAGGGAAAGAAAACCAAAAAGCATTTAGCCAGTAACAACTTCAGCTCTCACTGACAATCACCTCTTCATGAACTTCTGGGACTACCTGCATGTACAATGGCATACACGTATTTGATATCAAAGCCAGAGACATCCAAGTGTCTCAGTTACTTGGATAACGCTACAATAAAGACATGCTTTCATGAAGAACTTCAGCTCAATTGTAATGTAAGAACACTTTTTAACCTCTAATAAACTTCACCTTATTTCATTTTTAATTTGAAGAATCTACTTATTGGACAGAATATTGCACTCAACTAAGAATCTGTTGGAAATTTTATTTAACTATCTTTGTTTTTCTTACAAAGTTGACTTTATATATATATATAAAGTAGAACTAGATTTTTTTTTTAATTGAGCGTGTTTTGAGAACAGTTTTTGAGCTTGGGTTTTATAATAGATCTTTAAAAGATACTGTAAAAACTAATTTCCCCTCATTTTTTACAATTCTATTTTCATCTAAGTGTGAAGGTAAATTTAAAAAAAAATAAGACTTTGCTTTTCAGAACATCCTAAGACAAAATTTGAAAAATTATATAAAAAAGCATGATACAGTTTTCAAGCAAAAATTCTGGGGAAGCATTTATAAAATTAAAGCAACTTTTGAAATGAGCAGGTCTGGGAAATTCTTGAAGTTTGTAGGAGATAAATTCTTGTCACAAGCACTCAGTGAGCCAACTAGGAAAGATGCCCTCCTAGACTTACTATTTGTAAATAGAGAAGGACTCATGGGGGATGTGGTGGTAGGTAGCTGTCTTGGATGTCATTTTGCTGGATCTTAGTAAGGCTTTTGATACCATCCATCACAGCATACTTCTGGACAAGTTGTCCAGCTCTGGGATGAGTGGGTTCATGATGTGCTGGGTGAAAAAACTGGCTAAATGTCAGGACTCAAAGGGTTGTAGTGAATGGGGCTACATCTGGCTGGCAACCAGTCACCAGAAGGGTTCCTCAATGTTCAATTCTAGGGCCAGTCCTGTTAAATATCAACGATCTGGATGCAGGAGTTGAATGCACTATTAGCAAGTTTGCACATGATACCAAACTGGAAGGGGCTGTTGACTCTCTTGAAGGACTAGAGGCCTTGCAGAAGGAACTAGATAGATTGGAACACTGAGCAATGATTAATGGGATGAAATTTAACAAGTCGAAATGCTGGATTCTGCACCTAGCATGGAGTAGCACTAGCCACAAGTATAATTTGGGAGAGGAGAAGAGAGGAGAGGCTGGAGAGCAGCCCTGCAGAAAGGGATATGGGGGTGCTGGATGACAGCAGGCTCAATACGACTCAGCAGTGTGCCCTGGCAGCAAAGAGGACAAACCATATCCTGCGTGCATCACAGTATAACCAGCTGGTCAAAACAGGTGATTATCCCACTGTATTCAGCGCTGGTGCAGCCTCACCTTGAATACTGTGCACAGTTCTGGGTCCCGCCATTTAAGAAGGATGTGAAGGTCCTTGAACAGGTCCTTGAATGTGTCCAAAGGAGGGCAACAAAGCTCATGAAAGAGCTGGAAGGAATGTCCTCTGAGCAGTGGCTAAGAACTTTGGGCTTGTCTAGTTTGGGGAAAAGGAGTCTGAGAGGCAACCTCATTGCTGTCTACAGCTTTCTGAAGAGAACTACAGAGGGAGGTGCTGATCTCCATGGTATCCAGTGATAGGACATGTGGGAATGGTTCAAAGCTGCACCAGGGTAGGTTTAGACTGGACATTAGGAAGCATTTCTTTACCAAGAAGGTGGTCAAACACTGGAACAGGCTTTTTAGAGAGGTGGTTGATGCCCCAAGCCTGTCAGTGTTAAAGAGGCATTTGGACAATGCCCTTAATAGCATGCTTTAGCTTGTGGTCAGCCCTGAATTGGTCAGGCAGTTGGACTAGATGATCACTGTAGATCTCTTCCAACTGAAATAGTCTAGTCTATTGTATTCTAAAACTGTTATAAACGTTATGACTTGTTGACTTCATAAAAACCCCTAGTTAAATGAAAAAGTGTCTGCATGGAAAATCACGTTGGCTAGGTAGCTGTAATTTAAATTAGGTATTGTAGCAGTAAACATACCAGAGTAACAGGAGGAGACGTGGGTAAGGCTGAGATGGAAGGCATGCACACACACACACACGCAAAATCTGCCAGGCCTGTTGTTACCTCAAAGGACATAATTTCATACCACCTCTCTGCACATGGGGAATGGCACAGGACAGACCAATTCATTCCCATATTAGAAAAATAAGGGATTTTAAAATCTGGTCACTTGCCCTGCAACAGACCAGATAGGTCGTGCTGCTGGAGACACCTGAGGTCTCACAATGTCATCTGTATCATGCTGGTGACTGAACGCTTGTCCTGAGAAGGAGGGATTTCACTGTGCAACCCCATATGCAGCCACCTACCAGCTGAGGAAAGCCCTACAGTCAGGAAGACAGGTACCTTGTATGGACTTCAAAAGGCAAAATCTTAAAGATCTCAGTAAATTTCAAATTCTTGAGAAATTGTGTGACAAGAGCCTGGACACGCCAACGTGCCTATTTAAAATAAATGAAATACACTGATCGCAATGTGACACATTTCTTTCAAGGGTCACTGCACTCATAAACTCATATATAGGGGTTTTCCCACAGAACTGGTGTGGGGTCGATATCCACTGCAGAAAGTACAGGCGCTCTCCTTTCTCTCCAGGATTGACCACGAGAGCGGGGAGCAGATTGGTAGCCTCCTTGGCCACAGCTGAATGAGCCGGTCGGAGCCGTGAGATGACTGCCGGGGATGGTGGCACCACGCTTGGCTCCCTTGTCTTCTGTCAAGCAGAACATCCCTTTCTGAGCTGTTTGCTCCCTCCTCAGTAGGGGCAAACCCCGCTAGCACAGCAGAGAGGCACAGCATCATTCAAGGAAAGCTAAGTGAGCTGTAAAGGGCAAATGCATACAAGGGATGCCATCTGGCAACAATGTAAGTAAGTTGACGCAGAGTGACTTAAAAGAAAAAAAAGCATTAAGTGGCTTATGTAAACCAGTGCCATAAAAACTCTGCATAAAGGCAGCTAAGGGCACCATCTCTCCCAGCCTGAGGTCCCGCTGGCTGAGCACTGTGAAAAAAACCCCAAAATTACAGTTATGCAATGCCCCGCATTAGGCCCAAAATAAATAAAGTCAGGACTTGTATTTTGACAGCAACGTGAGCCAGACAAAGCCGGTGCTGCTGGCTAAAAGCCCCGGGCTCCTCACCATTGTCATGGCCAGCTGGGATGGGTAGGAGATAAGCAGGGGCTGCCTTGGCCCCAGGAGCCCCAGGAGGTGCAGGCTGTGCCAGGACACACATGGACCTCCCACCCACTCCAGCCAGGCCTCGAGAGGCTGGTCCTCCATGGCCCAGCTTACAGCGTAGGCTCACCGCAATAAGGAAAGCCCAGCACTGTTGGGGAATTAAGGTCTGAACTGAAGCCAGCGGAAGTCAATCAATGACTTCAATGCATTTTCAGTCAGAGCATTGCAGCACCCTCTGTAGGGGTTAACATCTCTGTCTCTGATTGCCATCACTGCTGCCTTCTGGTTCCTCAGCTGGAGATAGACCTGCACTGTCCCTGACTTCTAACGACTACAGAAACCAGAGATGAACACACATTCATTCATTTCACACACCCAGTGTTTTCCCAACAATCCTGAAGATTGAGGAGATGGGAAATGGATGTTCTGCTGCTTACGCTCAACACAAAGTCCAGAGACCACAGTTATCCTGTTGGCTTTGCAACATACAGTCGCTCAGCCTTAGTAACAGTGCCACTTAACTGCCCAGAGGGTTGTGAGCTACGGGCCTCTGGCCATGGAGGAAAGAACCAAAAGTCACAGATGTGGACGTGCTTTGAAAAAAACGTTTATGCAAAAAGTAATTCACAGAATTCACCAACCCTTGAAACCCACTGAAACAAATTACTTCTAAACATACTTATTTCATTTTTTTTTTGCTTATTCGCATTTAATTTTCCCCTTCAAGTAAGTCAGTTCGCCATGTGCAGCCTCTGTTACTGTTACAGCAGTCTGTGCTGGGGAGCTTGTGGTCCAGCCTAGTTTAGTGGCTGCTGTTGCCTTGGTACCACAGCATCTTCCATATCAGCAACCAAATCTCCCCTCCTGTTACAGTTTGCCATGAAGAAGAGCTTTCAACTCCCAAAGTGCTGTCTTTCCCCCTCTCCCTCAACCCAGGATACCTCTAGTTCCAGATAATTAAGCTAGGAATCAGCAGAGCTTGTTAGTGGGAATACTGCCATTTTCAGAAGCACCCACAATGGCTTTCCCATGGGAAACTCCATCTTCCGAAACTAATGTTAAGACCAGCACCAAGCGTGCATATAGTGCATTCCCCAATGGAAGTCTTCAACTCTCATTCACAGTCAATGTGTGGTTCAGATCCCTCTAAAAAAGGGGAAAGTTAGGCAAATTTGGTATAGGAAGGAATCTGGCACAACACCGGTTTCTATGCAGTAGAGCTCCTGAAGTATTAATTAAGCTTTTTATTTTTCCTACAAGTAATATAATGTGCAGAAAATAACATACAAGGGAATAGCAAGGCATAACACACATCTGAAGAATATTATTTTCTACATTTTGCTACAAGTATAGTTATACAAAGTTCACAATGCTGTAATATTTTGGTTTCATCTGTTGTAGTCAATCACTAGCAAACTGATCCATCTTTATTCCTAGCAGAATTAAAGGTTTTGATAACTTTTCAGTAAAGTAACATTTAAATAACATACAAATGCCAATTTCATATTAGCTTTCTCTATAGGGAATTGAATTTAAGACCAAAAAAAAACTAATTAAAAAACTTCTACTGAGTTTTAAAAATCTCTATGCAGTTACTTCAGATGATTGCTCATGAATTCAATAAAGCCCTAAAGATTACTCACATCTAGCAGCGTTATCATCAAGGGCAAAATAACTTTCTTTTTCCTCTTACAGAGAAAATGGACTTTTATTATGCTGCTAATCACACCTACACATTGAGTACCCATCAGTGTTAGAAGCTGAAAGCTATGAGCAAGTTTTATTTCTCATTTTTAGAAAACGATAATCTTTTCAGATCGCTCCCTCAGACTTTAGAACCGGGGCTAAGATTTTCCTAACAGTACCTATTAGTTCAATATCAAGTGCCCTTAGGATCTTGTAAAGTGTCTTTTTATTTAAAATGATACCCAATCTCAAATATATATTGAATAAGAATTTCTAATTGCGACTGAAATTTCCAAAATGGAATCTGACTTATAAAGTCCACAGTGTTTTATTTGGGGATCGTTCATATGGGTCACAATAATTTCTAACATGAAAGGCAATTTGCAGCTGAAAATATATTAAAGACATTATGATATATATTAGATTCTTCATAGCATAAGAACAAAAATGTTAACAGTTGAATCTGTAATTTTCATCATGGATAAAATTAAGAGGAAGGCAACTCTCTTCTTTTTAGACTTGTATGATGCCTCTTAACCATTTACAATCCTTGGCCTCATTTTTCACCCACAAATGTTGGCGTAAAACATTCCACAGCTGGCAGCTGCACCTCCCAGAGGAAATGCCTCAAATATCCCCAAAATTTGTTCTTAATATTTACTACCGACATTCCTTACATACTGTCAGAAATTCTGGGTGAGTGTCAAAAGTTGCCAAGACTGTAAGAACATCACTTGCAAAGCAAAACAGTCCTCAAGTTCTCCTGCAACTGTGGCAGCCCTCAATAGCATCACACACAGCCTTAACATGTCGAACAATATTCAAGCAAGCCACTGAGGAGAACAGTGTTAGGATACAGAGGGCGCAAGTGAAAACATTTGTTTCCCTACTCTTGACCATCTAGCCTTTCTTGAGAAAACTACCCAAACATGTCAGATGTCCTTTTTTACTGAGGTTTTCATCTTCTTATTCATTCTCTTAAGGTCAAATATGCAAGTTTTTCCCACATCCGATCTAATATTTTCATTTTTGTGTCATGACCATTCTGTTCTGGAGAAGTGTCAAGATTTAGTTAGTAGAAACTGACACACAGAATGAATTACTGACAGGATTAACATTTCACTAGTGAAAAATAAGGAGTATATCAAACACCCGCTTTATGGGAAAAAAATTTAAAAAAAAAGGAAAACAAAACTGTCCATTGTTGGGGTTACTGGCTGCTGAGCATGCTGCTTTTTAGTTTGCTCAGTTTTATCTCATAGTTTCCTTGTACTCCCCTGTCTGCCACTGTGTCTGTCTGTCTTATTTTGTTTTCCACCATCTTGTGTGTGCCTGGCAAGATCCCTGGGCAGGGTCATTGTCTGTACCCTATGGAGCACCAAAGCGGAGGACTATGGCTCCTGGTCAGGGATGTTGTTTGTTTTGGTGATACATATAATAAGCAATAACAATGCTGGAAAATTCCACTCACTTTTGATGTAACTAGTCACTATTAGTCTTCTATGTTTATATTTGTCTTCTGTCCCTAGGCAAAATCCTGCCCAAACTCCACCGTGCTACCCGTCAGAGTGCAGCTGAGGGAAGTGGAAAGGGAGAAGGTCCCGAAGAGGAATGTGGGAGGGTGGAAAACTTCTTTTTTATTCCTATCAAAAGTCCTGGACAACCCATTGGTGTTCTGCCAGGCCCCTGATCACAGGAATTTGACCCCATTATTGTGCTGAATGATTTAGCTTGCTTAGGAGTTCACTGGGTGCTGATAATCTTCCTATCATGACCGTTCTAAAACTGGAAAATGGTCATGCACATTTTAAAAATAGTCTGTTTATCACACCATATATATTGATTATCTTTTGGAAACACTCCGAGAGACATCACTCTGGAAGTCAATCTAAAAGAAATATGACCTGAATTTATCCAGAACAGGTTGAATGAAGCCTTGTTACTAGGCACCTAGGTTGTTTTTTTTTTTCCCCTATACCAAATTGCACACCTTTAAACAATATATAACTGTCTACATATTAATATCACAGCCTCCTGGCAATTATGAATCATTAAACAGAATTTTAATGTGGCTTATTTCACATGTGTGCATTGATATTTGAAAAAGTTCAGTTCCCATTCTCCAAGTAAGAAATGCCTTTCAAAATCCTATAGTTGTATCACTAAAGGGGCCTCGTATATGCACTGAACTAACCCCAACCATCTACCTGTGACCTGCCAGAAAAGCAAACAAATGCTGTCAGGCAGTGATAAACCACCGCAGAAAGTTGAACTGTAAACAAAAGTATGACTGAAAACACTGTGAAAGAAAAGATGCTGATCTGCAGCCCCGCTGCTAATAAAGATCTGTCGCCCAACCTCAGCGTCTGGCAGCAAACCCACTACAGCAAATTTTACCCAACTGAGGCTGGGACATGGAAGAAACAGTTGGCTTTGGAATCAAGTTTCAGATCATTCAGTGCTTGAGAAAGGCTGTCAACCTTTGATTTCTATATAAAGGCAACTGATTGCTAATTATTGTGCAAATTAATTGGTTCTCAGGGTTGTTTGCTGCCATTGTTTCCTGCTACAACCTGAAGTCGAGCTCTACAGTTTAATACCTGAACATATTTACAGCTTCCAGAAGCAGAGAGAACAGGTTTAATTTTCAGCAGTCTACCTCAATGTGTCTTTCTCACCGGAATGAACTATGGATACTACAGTCAGATATTTCTTGTGCAAACAGAATTACATTATACACCTGCTTCATTAATGCCTCTCACGAATAAGGATGAAATGTCAGGCAGAGCAGGGTGGATACTCTCTGAAAGGGGAAGTGAATATAACTCTGGAATAACTGGTTTCTGCAATAACTTATAACAAATTATTATAGGATATGCATTTTATGGAACATAAAACTAGTAGCATAAAGTAATGTTACCTTACGGCAACTTAAGATCAAAAACCTGTTCTCAATTCCCTCTTTCCTGCCTGGAGCTCAGACTCCATGCATAACCAGCTCTTCGGACCTCCCTAAAGGGCATCTGAAGTGTAGGGCATCATGCTGAGAAAGAGGCATGGTGCTCTCTCAGTTCTGCTCTGACTTCCCTCTTGCCCACAGAACTGACAAAGAGAAGAGTGTCATCTGTTTTATACACTAGACCCAGGTAGCACTAGTATACTGCCGGGAGAGTGGGAGGACGTCGCTGTGATGTTGGAAGCCCTAATGCAGCTGTGTTGGCAGGTGCAGCTCCATCATCTCTGCATGCCATCTTACAGCTGACAAACATTCAACCGTTTTAAAATATATCGTAGGTAACAATGCACTCAGTTCTCCTTTGCCCAAGCTGTACTCTGACACAGCAAGCAGCAGACTGAGAAGCAGAAAGATTTGTTTGCGGCTTCCTCAGCTGTAAAGACCATTTTTGGCAAAATTGAGAGCAGCATCAGCGGAGGAGCGATATCCTCCCCTTCCACCACATGTTCTGCCTCATCTTTTCTATTCCAGGAGAGGGAAAGACGGGGATATTCTGTAGAAGAGACCACTACGTAGATGGAAATGACCCTAATAAGGAAGAGTTTTCCATAAGGATTTCCATTTACCTTCCGCATTCACTACATACTATGTTGTATCAAGCAAAGAAAGTTGCTGGAGTGGAGTATCCAGCCCACTATATTAAAAAATGTTGGTAAATTGAAAATGGATCATGCCACTTCTCTCTGCTCCTTCCTCCTCCTGTCCCCCCACACACCATGAATATATTTTGGAAGAAAAGAATACACCCACTACTTGAGCAGATTCTAAGTATTTCACAGGTTATGCATATAAGGAGGAAATAATAATATATCATTTCAGCAAATCTGCAGTGCTCCGTGCCTACAGAAAAACTACAAGAATTTTAGCAATGCAAACACTTGGACAGGAGGTAACCTTCCCCTGTGAAGCAGGGACCAAAATGCACCAATGGATGAGACCTGCTGTGAATAATTAATGACATTTTTTCAGGCAACGACTTATGCCTGAATTCCTGAAGGAAACAGTCTACTTAAGCTGGTTTATTAAAGCACTATCCCGAGAAAAATCCAAACTCCGTTTAATGAAGCAATCTGACCAATTTGTAACGCATTTTCCACCTCTAGTTCTTCATGTGCTATTCAAACCCATACAGCACATAATTAAACCAAGGATGGCTAAAATACCTCACTTGCAAAATTACTATACATTTGCCTAATTAGCAATTACAACCCACTGCCGCCACAGACATTTGCTGAGTAATACCTCTGTTCCACTGTAGGCTTGAGCACAACTACAGAAAGTAGTAACACACAGAACCTGCCGTAGTATGATGCTTAACAAGCGCTATGGATAAATCAAAAAGAGGGTCATAACTTCAAAGGAACCAGAGCTTTCACTTACAGTGTAGAGACTAGCAATATAATTAATGAGAATTATAACAAAGCAAAGGAGAGAAATCACTGAAATCCTCTAACCATGCCGCTTTGGGGAAAGCAAACAGACCTGAAACCAAAGCCAAATGTTGTTTAAAACACTTTACTGGTGCACTGTGCTTCTGATCGGTGATCTACCCCCTTCCCTCCCCACCAGCCTCCTGTGAAAAAGAAAGAGAAATTTCATAACAATTCCACACTTCAGAACGAGATTTCAGGGAGCTTTTCTTTTCCTGCGATGTAGGGAACAAGCAATGATAGGATCAGATAAAAGCATATAATGAGATTAAGGCTCATTAAAAAACTCCTCTTGTGCTTCAAAGGCACTAACTCTATTAGAGGTAAGTACATGGATGTACAAACACAACAGTCACGCGTGCAGAAGAGACCCTATGCTGCAGAAACTGCATTTCTTGCCGCAAAGTAAACAGTCACATAAAATGGCTAAATGCTTTTCTGAAATGCATGGATTTTATGAGATAAAACAAGACAATATTAGGCGGACTACTTGACGTGCCTTGTGTTGAAAGGGTTTCTAAACAGCTAAGGGTGAAACATCCCCGCATTCAAAAGATGCACCCGTAACACTCGGTGTAAGTAGTTGCTTTTTCGCAACGAGCACCTGGTATGGCAGCAGCTCATGGCACTCGCTTGCCACAAACCGCTTCTGTAACAGCCCATCTCCTGGCGCAGTCACGTGTTACAGATACTGGATTTCAGTCTCAGAGGCGTAGCGAGGAAGGCTGCAGCCCCGTCGCTGCCCTTGAGCACCCACACCGTGCTCACCATGCACGTCCTACGTCCCACCCCGCTCCTGAGGCTGATGCACCTGGCTCTGTAGTGGACAAGTCTCAAGTGCTTCATAGCAACTGGAATTTTGGGCTTTCCAACACAGAAACTAAAGGAATTAAATGCCTGACCTTTAACAGAAGACAGAGAAAACCACCTGCAAAACTTTTGGACGAAACATGAATTCGATTCTATCAAATTTGACTTCTAAAAAGGAAGTGGAATACAGATGTTTAAACACAGATTCAGATTATTACAGGAATTACTGGGAATTCAAAGATTAAATAATTACATTGAAAGGAATCAGGTAACTATTATTGAAAATTAGATGCAAGCCTGAATATAATTATATTAACATACAATTAACAGTAGCATTCACAAGTTAAGAATTTCAACAAATTCAGTGATGTTCAGAATGCCCAAATAAATTGTATGCACCTTCTTTCAACAAATAAATTCTTACTAATTTGCTAAATCTATTGCATTAGTCATACCTTTATAAATATCTTTATAGATAGGTATGCAAAGCTACAAAATAATCATACTTCATACCAACTTGTCAATAATGAATCTATTCTTTCTTTTTTCTTTGTGAAGGATATAATTACTGTTTTTATCAGCAAAATTCTTAAATTTCAATAGAAATATAAGATGCATATAACATACTTTAATCTATGTTTCAAAGTTTTTGTTACAAAATTCTTTCTAAAATAAGAAATTAACCCTCTAATGGAGAATGTTAACCCTGATACTATGAAGATGATTAATAAAATTATTTATTAGTAATGAATCCTTAAGTGTTTGATGCCATCCAGGTCAAATTTAGCTAGAGGCTGACCCTAATCCTAAATTAGATTTTCTAGCTAGTCTCTATTCTGCCACCACAGAAATGCTACAGATGGCAGAATGGAGGAACGCAACAATACCAAATAGGAACAGTCATTTTTAAAGACAACTTAAAAATAAATTTCTCATACAGATTTATGACTAAATTTGCTGTTAGGCAGAAGAAATATAAAATAAGGGAAAACGAAAAGCTGTCTGCTGTGAAATATTGCTGAAAATATAGTGTTTCCACAGCAGCCAGCTCTGAGGCCAGACAGGGTCGCAGACTGGAAGGAGGATGAAGTTGAGGGCAATGCTGTAGGCAAGGCGACTTTTTTTCATAAATTCTGCTCGCCATTTCCCAGTGTCAGCTTCTCAACTCCTCTACTACATTCAATGCCATTTTTGATGGCACTTTGTTTGGGTTTTTTTTTTGGGGGGGGGGTCTGAGTATAAATGAAAATCAGTGTTTACAAGGATGTTTCTATTTCGCAGTTAATACTATTCCGTAGTTTCCTTCCTGTCACTCTGGAAATGTAAAAAGGCCTTGTAGCAGGAATATATGACATACATTCTCAGTATGGGTCCCTTCAAACTGTAACAGCAACAAACGCAGGAGTCAAGACCCACCGTCTAACCTGCATCAATTTCAATACAACAGCCTCTTACCTATTGGTAAGAGCATTTTGTTCTTCTACCTTCACAATTTCATATATTATTCACAGGGTATAGGAGCACAGCATAAAAAACATTACCTCTCATGCTAAAATTAACAGAATGCTCCCACAGATTATGCAACTGTACTTAAATCCAGGCAGATTTTTTTCAGAGCTGTTTTTGCAAGCAGCGATCCATGGACTTATCAATACCATTATTTTAACAGAAGTTTAACTCACAGTCAATGCTTATTTCGTGATTCATTTTTATACAGCTAAACTTTATATTTTTACTTCACCTATGTGAAAATGTCTGCCACCAAAACTTTCTACAATGACAGAGAAATAGTCCTGATGGAAATGCTGTGATCACAAAGTGTCACAAGAAGATGCAGCCATGCCATACAGGCAGAGTCCAAAAAGGTCCCCAGAACCTTTTTCCGCGAAACCCTGGGGCACCAGTTACCGTCCAACTCAGCAATAAAGCTAAATACTTCTGGCAACAGAACAAAGGACAAAGCCAGTTTGAGTGCCACCTTTCCCCAAAATATCCACTCTATCAGCCACCTACCCCACAAACAACATGGTGAGGAAACAATCCAAACCTTTGCTGAAGCTCTGCACCCTTTTGAGGGCATGATCCCTGCCATGCAGCACACAAAAGTCTGACCAAAGAGCTGTTATTATTAGTGAATCTCACCACAATAAAGTGCCACTGTCAGATGTAAAAGCCTCAGTTACAGAAAATATTTTCAGCATATTTGTGGAGACTGGTAGCAAGGCTTTTACAGCATGACTTGGCCATCAGAATTTATAAGCAGGAAATGTTTGATCCAACTTCATACAATGGCCATTTATTTTAATAGCATAGCATGTGGAAAATACACGACAAACCAGTACTAATGTACTTGCGAATATGCTAAGTTAGCTGCTTCTCAGATTAGGATAGTAATTCACGCTACAACAGAATTAAAATCTGTTCAGCTATAAAAATGAGTCAATAACACATCTCTCATTAGGAACTCTCTCTTCATCCATCTTTCCCTGAAAAGACTTCCATGAATGGTTTTCCAGCTTCTCTGCCTCGAGGGTTGGAAAGTCAGTCAGATCACCAAAAATACCCTCAGAACTATATATATAAATATGCACAGACAGACTATTATGATTTTTGTAAGCCTAGCAGCCGGACACCAGAGAAGGCAATGCAATCTATTCCTAAGCACTGGGAGAGGCAAATTTACTTGGCCACTGTTGGAGAACAGGAACTGCTTGCAATGGAGCAGTATTTTTTGCCACATCTGGGGGCATTTTCTGCTAAAACCAGCTGAGCGGTAAAGCCCAGGAAACTATGACGTTTATATTCATACTAAGAAAAGAAAAGGCAAACCCTTCTGTGTCTGTGCTCCCTTGCTGAACAACTGCTGTTTTCACTATTGGTGTGAAGAACTCCTAAGCAAAATTGGCTCCAAGAGTCCTTTTCTCAAGGGACAGAAAAAGCCCTTCAATTAGGAAGACTCCCTTTCCCCTTAAGACAAGAGGACTGTGTGGCTCTTACCCTGTCCCAGGAGTGGCTCTGCCCAGTGGACAGGCAGACTAAGGCTGAAGTAGAGGAGTTTATTCTATGAAGAACACCCACAAAGTGGAGAACCCTACAAGAGACAATGCTGAGCAACCATCATAAGTAATAGACTAAGATGAGACATTGTGTCATGAGGACCGGTGGCTAAGGTACAGGCTCCCAGTATCCAGCAGCAAAATAGAGACAAACTAAACCTGGGATGGCTGTAGAGCCTCAAGAATTGAACCACCTGGTCCAGGGTGACAACTGGCCCACCAGACAAGCTTCGCTGAGGTAGACAATGAGCAGGAATCAGAGCAAATGGAAAGAGAAGCAACTTCTGAGTCTTCTGCCTTCCATCTTTTATGATTTTGGTGGCTGCAGTTGGTACTTGGGCTTTGCAGCCTCACAGCAGGAGACAAAAGTTTTCCTCTGAAAGGGGAGCCCAGAATGGAGGTGGCCTCAAGGGAGTTCACAGCGGGGTCAGGTCTGGCATACAGCGCAGCAGCGGTGGCCACCAAAAAGACAGCAGCAGCAGCAGAGAAGCAGAGGGTGTAGAGAGGGTGTAGCAGAGAGAAGGGTGTAGGACCCTAGGGACCTAGAGGTGAGGTCAGAGAGGAATGCGAAGAGGAAGCTTTGCATTGGGAAGATGGTGCAGATGGGCAGGGATTTGGGACTGGGAGAGAAAATAGGGAGTAGAAATACCTGGGAGGCGTGTACAATGGTGCGCATGGCTCAATTGGAAGGGTATTTGGGACAGAGCAAAGACTATGAATAGGTTTGTGCTAGGATTAATGGGCAACTCCAGAATGGGTAGAGTGTTGGGAGGCTCTGGGACTGGTGTAGGGATCTCTGAACTATGTGTGGAGGGTGGGTAGGGGGAGTGACAGAAAGGACTCCAGAAAAGACATTTGGGAATCTCATCTAAGCTTAACTGCAGCCTGTACCTCCCTTCTGCTACCCCAGCTTGCAGGCAAGGGTTCACCCAGGACTACTTTACTTCTCTGCAGAACCGTCCTCTGTGTGTTTTGGTTTTGTGGAGGGCTGATGCAATGGGCTCTGGGTCTGTGACTGAGGCTGCCTGGCAGAAGTGAGGAATTTTTTTATTGCAGAAGTCCAGACAGGTGATTCAGACACCACTGTCGTGCCCACATCAACACACCCTTCAGTGTTACCCTGTAATAAATATGATGCAGCTGAGCTGGGGATAGTACAAAGTTATGTTGCAGGCCTTAAGAAGATTTTATTGCGGAGTCTACAGTCTCACACCTTCCTACCCCTACTCTATGGCAGCACAAATAATGAATAATACCAGATGCCCGCACCAAAACACCTGAGCTGCACTTTCTGAGATGCTGAATACTTACAGATCCCGTTCAGTCTGAGTTGTGACTGATTACCTGTTCTGAAAATTGACACCCCTCTTCAAGAGCACCCCTAGTCAGGGACTTTTGAAAACCTGAGCTCCACATCAACCTTCCAAAACTGACACGAGGGACTGTGGGTAGAGGATATCCATCAACCTGAGCGAAATTGCGATTAGGACTATTGTCCAATGCAGTAAGATTTAGAGGGAGAAA
This sequence comes from Charadrius vociferus, assembly GCF_000708025.1. Classification (NCBI taxonomy): domain Eukaryota; kingdom Metazoa; phylum Chordata; class Aves; order Charadriiformes; family Charadriidae; genus Charadrius; species Charadrius vociferus. Next base: position 2,311,849 of record NW_009649946.1, read on the forward strand.
GCACATTCCTCAGGCAGTTAAAAAAACCCACTTAAATAACGTGCTTTTTGCTGCATGCAACAAAACATAATTCATTCCGCAACCTTAGCAGCTTGTGTTTAACTGAAGCAGCCACAGCTGACCTTCCTCAGTCACTCTGACAAGTCTATATTAGTTGTCCTCATTACATAAAGACAATCAATCAGAAATTGGAGAACAATGGCCTTACGAGGGTTCATAAAAATTGAATACAAATCCTCTATACCACTCAGTCAGGGCCAAGTTATTCTCAGAGCTACAGACACACATCTGTGCCAAAGTCCACATAAATTCTTTTTTCTGAGTAGGGTCTGGGACCAAGAAGGGAGCTTGCTGATTGCCTCAGGAGGGACAATCACCTGCAAGCTACTCACATTTCCCTGTTTGGTGTGCCTCCTTCACCTTCTTTCGTTAGTGTGGGACAGAACAGGAAAGGTATTTATATAAGTAGCTGATGTAATTTTTTTTTTTTCCCATATTCTGGTATTACTCTGATGTACATGCTCTATGCCAAAAATTTTAGCTAATTTATACACAAATTCAATTTCAGCAAGTTCCTCATTACTAATTGGGATTTATCAGGGAGGGACTGGAGCAAGGACACCTCCACTTTCCATTCTCCAGAACCTCCTCCTGTATGACAGGCCAGGCTGGCTCCACATCACTGATTTCTAATGCAAAGCGTAGAGAGTACCACTGTCACAGATGATTGAAACAAGCTAATACTTTCAATTTTCAAGGAAGATATGGAGCAGAAAAACAATTATCAAGAAAGAAATGAGATCCTGGGTGCTTAAGTCATACAGGTCTGCTAGAGGTCACCAGAACTGCAGTTTCTCATATATCTTCAGAAGAAGAAATATGAGGTCTTGTTCAAAATAGTAATGGGCCGCTGCGTATCACGTTTGGAACTCCAGATGCCTGTTAGAAAAGTCGATAGCTGATAGTCAGGGATCCCGTTTGGTATACATGAAAAGCAGCTGTTCCTAATATACTTAGTTAACCCGACACCATCAAGCTTATTTTCGGTCATTGCTGGGTCAACTACCATTTCTTCCTCCTCCTGCAACCATACACATCCCCTTCCCCAAATAAAAACCTCATGGTCCAAAGCCCTAAAGGCCTTCATCAATCTTTACATTACAGAATTACAGATGGGTCAGGGTTGGAAGGGACCTCTGGAGATCGTCTAGTCCACCCCCCCTGCCAGAGCAGGGTCACCTACAACAGGTTGCACAGGACGGCGTCCAGGCAAGTTTTGAATGTCTCCAGAGCGGGAGACTCCACAACCTCTCTGGGCAGCGTGTTCCAGTGCTCCACTACCCTCAAAGTAAAGAAGTTCCTCCTCATGTTGAGATGGAACTTCCTATGTTCAAGTTTGTGCCCATTACCTCTTGTCCTATCACTGGGCACCACTGAAAAAAGACTGTTCCCATCTGTTACCTTCTAGATCCTCCTCCACAATCGCAGATAAATATACTTACACATCAGTGCTTCACATTTCTCCAAGGTAATCCAGGATCAAGTACAATCAGTTGATGAAACATGAGTCTTATTTTCACTCTCAAGCGATGATAAAGAAGTTCATGCACAAACCATTTTGCATATATAAAAAGGTACCAATGTTGTATTTGGATCTGAAAGCCAAACAAGCCATATAACATTTAAGAACTAGCACGCAAGTAAAGCACTATGTTTCACAGTAAGCAAAAAAACCCCTCAGAACCTTGAAGACACTGGAAGTCTCCGACGTGTGCTCCTTTCAGCTTCCACAGAAGACATGCAGCTGACCTGTTAAGTTCTGCCTGAGTCCTCTGTTGTAAAGCAACCCCAAAGTGTAGAAAAAAAATCCTCATCTGTATCGGAGGGTCATACAGTGCTCGTGAATTCGGGAGCTCCGAGAATTAAGACTGACTTGGTTCCGGGACTCTACCTGGGACTGGCACATTATGCCTCATAGAATGCTGTCAGGCAACTTTCATTTACACACTGTAACCGCAAATATAATATTAATGTAGAGTGTGTAAACCACATAGGTGTATAGTATCCACAGACACATTTCTACAGACTCAAAGAAAAGACATTAACATTATCCAGACCTAACAGTTCCTCGACAAGGATATGTATATAATGCCTGCCCCATGCACTGGAAAGCAAAGGTGCGTAGGGTCATGTCAGGAAGCTAGTTTGAATTACTTAACAAGAAGCGCACATACTCACAAATACACTTGGCAAGTCAATCCACAAAATGACCCAGTATTTTGATGATAAAGATCTCAAATACTTCATTTTGTGAAGTAGCAGCTTCATCTTCTAAGCAAACTCTTTTCACAGAAATGTCATACATGTTCACAGTCTCACAGATAACTTAGCTCACCGCTTACCATGAGTGTGGGGAGGTGGGGACAGAGGAAGCAATGTGTTGTGCAATGCAGTACTTGTAGCCAAGTAAATACAAAATACATTTGACAACTAACTACATAGAGATACTGCTGCTACTGTCAAATCTATTTTTAAACATGTGCCTAAATAAGGGATTTAGAGTGTGTTTCAAATGCTCACTGAAGTCCATGGGACTCCGTTCTTACTTTTTATTATTTTATTATTAGGACTACTCAAGTTCATACACAAGAAATAGAAGCAGGTACTCTACACTGAATTACAACACGCCTCTTTAAACTGGTCCTTAACACAGACCCGCTCACTGCACCAGCATTGTTCTCAGGAGCAATGCAAAGCACAGTAGAGATGATCTACAAACACATTCTCATAGTCTTTTCAAATAGGTCCAACAGACAGTGTAGACTAGGGCACAGTTGAAAGCCTTGAATTTTGTTACTTCCATAGTTCAACTGTTTTTAAATAACATGTGCCTTCTGTTATATTGAAATTACTTATTGTACCTCAAAATGTGGCCAGGTGGAGATCTGCAGCTGGAAAGGTTAAAAAAAAAGGGGGATGGGGGAGGAGGGGAAGAGGAAGGTTTTGGAATTGTGGTTTCAGAGGTGATATTGAAATGGACTGATTAATACCTAGATTTCTGCTGCACCTAAGATTTTCAGAAGGCTGTACATACTTTAATCCAGCAGAAATAATGCTGTTTAAAAAAAAACATAGGAAACTATAGCACCTACTTTAAATATAGCCATGCATTTGAGTTCAAAGCAGAGATTTTTTTGACAGATTCTACATCTTAGAGAAAGGGGGAAAAGAATGGCAAATATGGGATTTTATATATTTTAAGACTTTTGGTCTTAAAGACTGTAGCCATTTTAATTCAGCATTGGAAAGATAGCCTTTGAAAGTAGTTTCACAACAGGAATAGAACTATTTTAAGTAACAGTAGGTAACTTTAATTAAACTCCACTTAAGCTTTAAAACTTGAAGACAAACAAAAATACCAACCCCAAAACTCCAAGTTTGCACACTAAGTAGTTTTCCCTAAGCTTTATGCAGCAGCTGGCCATCTGCTTAACTCCCCTCATTTAGCTCACACTAATTTCTAATCTGGATTTTCCTTCTCTGTAAAGATTTCATTAAAAAAAAACAACCTGAAAGTACTTCCAAGTAAAGTCATAACATGAAAATAAAATGTAAAAATTATACACAGTGATAGACATATGTGTTAGATTGCATGCTTTAAAACCACCAAGATTTAAACAGTTACAGTCTATAGTGATTTTTACTCATGCCTCCCCTGTCCCAGTCCTAGCTGAAGGATGATAGTTTTCCTCCATTCCAATTTGAACAACTGAGCATTAACTGCATCAGCCAAAAGGATGTGAAAGTGCACGGCATGTAATTTGATGGATTTTGGAGAGACAGTACTTTGGTTGCAAAGATAATTCTGCTCGCTCTGATCAATCCTCCAGAGAGACAAATCTGATTCTTCACCTCCTTGTCCGCCTTCTGGACTGCATGCTCTTCTGCACCTGTGGGCTGCAGGAGCAGGTCCACCTGGGTCGTCAGCTCTTTCCTTTAAAAGACTGATCAGTATGGAAAGGAGTGGAGAGACAGCTTTCCAGAAGCTGAGCTATTGTTTCGTTTTAACAGCAGAAATACAAACCAATAGGCAGTTTATGCATATACCTCTTTCATCCATATACGAACGTGGTAAGTATATGATATGAGTATATGACAATATATGAACAGGTGATCAATCACCTGAAGAACTTGAAGGCCTTCAAGAAGAGTCAATTTTTCTGTTGCATTAAGGGGCAATGTAGTTTTGGCAGAAAATAAACCCCCCTGCGTTCTAACACTCCTCACCGAGGTGGGAGGCTAGGTGCGGCTAGGTTTAAATTCTGAGTGATGCCCAAGTTTAATATATATTAAACTCTTATGGTTCTGGATATACTAATAGCAGACTGCAGCTTCAGCCCAGTTGTGCTCATGAACTATTATGGCCACTCTTTGGTCATGTTCAATGAGAAACCCAAACAACTAGCTGCCTGCACTGTACAGTTTATTTAAGCAACAGATACACAAGTTCTTTTGGATTGCTGGTGATAGTGGTTAGAACCAACACTGCCTTTTTTTTTTGTTAAAAGGTTGTGTTCTCAAGAGCTTTTTGAGAAAACACAGGAAAAGATCAGAAAATTAGTTTGGATAGGAGGAGTTAGACAAAATATTTTTTTGAAAACATGGAAGAGACGTGGGTCTGCATGCAATTTCTGTTACTTTTTCCATTCTGCATGTTCTTTCTGACTGCACAATGCACTACGTGCTCAGTATCCCTCACAGCTGAGCTTCCCTCCATCAGCAATGACAGCCATAAAGCAGTCTCTGCAGCTGTAACCCTCCTCAGGAAGGCTGGACCATTTTAGCTGCTTTATTACAAGGCTAATTTTACTGGCCTACATTCTGCTACAGTTCTCAACAACAGTATACCAAAAAAGAAAAAAAATAAATCCTGTGTCATCTACTCTGAAAATTACTGAAAATATTTATTCCTATCTAAAAGGAGCAAAGGCTGAACGGTAAATAGTAGTTTTAAGATGATACTATGAAGGATACTTAAGTTGCTAGGACGTAACAGACCTTAACAAAGGAAAAAAAAAACCCAACAAAAGATTTTTTTATTCTTTTGTTTTCCCGTGTCTCCTGTCCCCAGTATGAGCAGAACTCATTCACTTGATACCTGATTCTGGAAATAGTTTCCCCATTGACACTGAACTGATACTGGAAATAGTTTTCATTCCTGTAACTTTTCTGCCCTTGTTGGCTTCGTCTTTCTCTCTCCTACTGCTTCTGCTGTCTTCCAAAGTTCATTAGAGTACAGCGGAATTTGGGCATGTTCTTCAGCAGTATTTTGCTAAAGGCAAATCAGAAACCAGCCCAAGACTTCTTCCATTTTGCTGGCCTCACATTCTTCCTTTAGATGGACCGATACCAGAATTAAATATAGATTAATTTGCCTGCCACTCTCCTACTGGTTAAATACTTCAATTTTATTTGTTTCAATACTGAAACAGACATATTTTTCTATGTGTGTTTTATCCAAGAGACAGAACTTTTACTATTCCCTGCAGCCAGCCTCAGCTCTGCTCTGTTCTGTAGACAGGTCTGTTTCTTTACGTCTTTCCCCCAACTCAACCCCACATCATCATTATCATCCTGCAGTCCTGTAGGAAAGAGCGTATGCGATGTATTGTCTTTACTGAATTACCAGGTGAGCTATTTTAAGAAAGATGAGTCACAGAAGACACACTGGGGGGAAAAAAATCAGATATAGAGTACAATAGCTTATATAAATCCAATGGCCAGGATTTTCAATAGAGTTAGCCGATTCCTGTGGGTCCTCTGTAAATTCCAGGCAACATACCTACTTATTGTAACTCATACTTCTACTGTTTCAAATCTGATGGTTTCCATTATCTTTCATATCTTTGAAAAATGCTTTGTAGGAAAATAAACCATGCTATCAACTTTCTATGTTGAAAACCTAATAACTAAACCCAAATATATTTTACAAATATTTGCCTGTCCATCAACCCACAAATGAAATTTAGGGAGCATTTTACACAGACATATTTGATTCAAACCACCAGAGTAAGTGAATCCCCACAATCACTTCCAATGTAAAGGCTTAAACTGCATTAATATCCTAAATTTAATGCAGTATGATGAAAAACTGGTAGGTTTATTTAATAGTATGCCTGTTGACCTCTTTCACCCAAGGAATGGCTAATATTTATGACCACTTTGACTAGAAGAAGGGATTTGATGGAATGAGCTACTTTATGCAATCCTATCTACAAAGCAGGGCAAACCATAGAAGAGGAGAAACTGCGCCTTTGACCCCAGGCACAAGACCCTGGCCAGCAAGTACTCCCTACCCAGATGTTCTCCCAAGGCCATGCAGAAAGTGCAATACAGCTTCTGAGGTGTCTCCTCTGTTGGCCTCCTTGTTCGCCTCTTCCCACACGCAGTTTCATTAAGCTTTATTCATTCCCCTGAGTTTAGGCAAACCATCTCAGTCTGCTTTGCTTTGCATGTAGCCTGTGGTTACGTTGGTGGTCCTTACTGTTTTACCTAGGAGCTCTGTGAAGGACCTTCTTTAGTTACCTTTACCCTAAATGAGTGGTAAGTGTTAAACGGTCTCAGCAAAATTTTACCCGAGCCTTCACTGAGCACAAACTTGAAATCTTCATGGTGTGTCTCCACTGCATATTGGTGGGCACCACTACATTTCCAGTTTGCATTTTTAGATATTATGAAAAGTTAAAGCCAACTGAAAGCTGAAACAAACACTCAGCCAAACCCCCGAACCTCCAGCCAAATTTTGCTCGCTTACTAAAAATAATTTAAATTTTTGCATTCCTGAAATCATACCACGTTTCAACAAAAATTTGCTTTTTGACCTAAGGTGGTGTTTGCTTCAGTTAATTAGAGGCATTAACACTGTGCATTCTGAAGGAACTGCTGTAATTTATGCGCTTGGGGAGGGGGCAATAAAATCAGTCTGTCTTGCATTACAGTTGACAAAGCATTTACACAGTGGAGATTGGGTCTTTGGGAGACTGAGTCCTCGTATGTCCCCGGGTTGAGCAGCTTGGTAAGAAACTGTTAAATACTTACTTGCACTGTGCTTTAGCTCCAATGTGAGCAGAGCAGGAATTTCACGTATTTGAAATGTTCCAAATAGAACATTTTGAAGCAATTTGCAATAATTTGAAGTTTAAGGAGACAACTTATCTGCATAAAGTTTCTTGGGTGTCTGAGGTATTTGCAAGTATTGAGGGCTTTCATTTTAAAAGTCAGAAAGTATACGCTCTATACGGTTCTTACTTGAAATGCATCTGAATTCTGACTTTAATTTGATCCAAATTATTTTACTGGATGATTCGGGTATCTGCACTACCTGCACTACTTATTTAGATCTATTCCATGTTCATTGCTTTATTTAGTACCCTGGCTACTGCAACAAATCCGAACAGACTTTTTGCACCACAAGCAGATTTTTCAAGAAGCTGTAAAGAAAAAGTATTAAAATTTTGTGAAGTGAACTGCCAAAAGACAACAATTTAAAAGTTCCTCCTCCCTTTAAAAATAGGAACCGAAGCACTATTCATGTAAACATTTATGCACATGATTAAATATAAGCATGCCTACTCATCTGCTACATCTGCATAAGTGTCTGCAGGATATGGGCCTAATTCCCAGTTTACTTTCAATTTACTCATATTTCCGATCCATATTTTGGAACAAAAATAATGAACTCCCATCACTCACAGCACACCACACTTCCAAATCACTCTATGAACAATTATATGACAATTAGGGACATAAGTACCTCAACACCACATGGAATTAAACAGAGACTCCAGCTTGGGACCTGAAAAGCATGAACCACATTATTGCAAATGCTTTGCCAGAGTCATTAATCCTTTCTCTATGCAGGATTGTGCAGCCCTGTGCCGATGATTTATAGTGTTCTTGAGACTCCAGCTAGTATAGGAACATGGCAACACACTGTGCTTTCTTCTATACATGCCTGAAAATATTTATCACAGTCTTGCAATAAGATGCCTAACTCTGAAATCCTCATCCATAGCCTTAACAAGAGAGCAAAAAATTGTAAAATTTTCATCCTTGCTCCATCAAAACAAAGCCCTTGGATTTACCAAAGGACATGTTCAGAGGGACCCTGTGTTATTTCACCAAAAGCCTTTTTTCTCTTCCCCTGAAGCAAAGATGTGTTGTCTTTTAAATGTTATGTTCACATGTATCCAAGTTCGTGTTCCAGCCTCGCTGAAGAAAGCAATCAATTGCAAATTAAATGGTGGAAAAGAGTACGATAGTATATTGTCCCATAAAAGGAAATGGTAGGTACAGTCTTGAAGCAAGGTTTTAAAATACAAATTTAATAAATGGAGAGAAAATGTGCTGCAGAAACAGCTCCATTATTCTGCCTAATTTCGTATATTTGAGAACCAGGAATATTCAGCACACCAAAACCTCATGAGGACTGAGTGGGCGAGGCACAGCTCAGCAATTCTGACAAAGAATATCCCTAGTCCCTCTAAGTAAACTGCTAAAAATCACTACTAGTCCAAACATTTTAAAAAATTAAGTAAATATAATGAGTCAAATTCTGTCATCGGTTCCGAGGGGGCACCTCCCATTAATCATTCTCATCTATGGAACAGACCAGCAAAGAGCTGAGATGAGATACTTTTTTTCCATGACCTTTTACTATTTTTCAGTGCCATGAAGCAGATAAAGAATTCCAGTGACGCAAGAGGAAACCAAAGGCACTTCTCTCTCCAGTTTTATGAATATGCTTATCCAGTAGTTCACAGTTGGCTTTTGTTGTTTTGTCTTACTGCTCTTGCCCACATGAAAGATCTGTATTTCCAGTTTTAATTTTTTTTTAAAATAATTTGCCTCCTGATGCTGAAGATAACAATCTTATTCATCGACTGGAAGTTCTCCTGACCATTTCACTAAAGACTCACTAACAAAGGATGAAAAGCAAGTCCAAATTTTTCATTCTGGCTACTGTTTCTCTGTGATTGTGAGCAATTGTTGCAACCTCAGATGCACTGCTAGCAACGCGGTATAAACCTTCAAAGGCCTTATTTCATCTGCAAGCCCAGACAGCAGTCACAAAAACCAGAAGTGTTATGACAGAGGTCACCATCAGCATATGACGTACCTTCAGAAGTGGACTGTTAATGAGATGCTATCTATCCTGAACCCCCTGAAATAAAATTGCAGTCCCTTCAAGTTCTCAGAGGTTAAAGAAAAAAAGAAAAAGAAAAAGAAAAAATAACCCCCCAGGACGTTTAGGGGCAGCTGCCTCAAGGTGTAAGTTTGTAGTTTCCACACAGCTTACCTCAAGCGGCTGGTTTTTCACCAGACCATGGTGAGAGGGGACAGTAACAACATGCGAGAAGGGAAACAGAAGAAAATGAGAAATTGAGAAAACAACCCTGAAACAGTTTTAATGCGTGCAAGAGATTTTTTTCTGCTGCAGCTGCACACTATTTGTGAGGATCAAAACAAAATCCACCTCTCCTAATACTGAAATGGTGGCATTTAGGGGGAAAAGCAAGACTGCAACCTGAAGAGATCAAGGCCACAAAATTACCTGTTGAGATATTAATTTTATCATTCACTAAAATGCTGCCAGGTTGTAGTTATCAGAAGCAAACTAAGTTGTGCAAATGACTTTTATGCTCTGCAATGAATTCCTCGTAACTGTGTGTTAAACACTACTACCACATGTCATATGATCGGCAGGAATACAACTGGGTACAAAAATTGAATTACTATCTTGTCTTGTTTCTATTAGATCTGAGGCACATAGCAAAGGGGTGCTTGATTGTGCTGTTCATAAACAGAAAGACTTGTTGGTTTCCAAAACTGTGAACCCATCAGTTTTCCTCCCCACACTAAATTCCTACAAGAATTGAAGGAAACGGTTGCTGTTGATAAGGCTTGGGTAAACCTCTGCGAACAGCTGATGTGAGCTGAGGCAACTTGCAGCAGTTGCCTCCTTCTCCGCTGCACACGCAGGTCAATTCAAAACATCCTGACGTTCACCCATCACTTCCAGAAATTTGGGATAGCTCAAGTGCCAGTTCCACCTCATTGCTGTAGCTGGCACAGTCCTTCAGCGCCCTTTGCATGCCAGACATCTTGCAAGGCAAAGAAAAAGCCCCCAACAGAAAAAACTTGTTTTCTAACTGCACTGTATATTAGATAGCTCCTGTGCAAGTGATCTATTGACTCGTGCAAGCTTTAACAGGTGAGACACAGGCTGCCTCCTCTCAATTTTTCACTTGGCCATGCTGGTTTTTCAGTTAGCACACAAGCTTCAGCCTGCTAACCTGGGCACATGCAAGTCAGTTTGCACATTTGTACCAGGTCTCTCGTGTCCTAGATTCACTGAAGATGCTGCTTTTGTGCGTCCAACATCTGCACACACAGCAACTATTTGACTGAGCTCACTGTGGGGTTTTTTTGTTTGTTTGTTTGGTTTTTTAAAACAGACAGATGGCAACTCCAGCTGTAAAAGCCATTACAAAGATGGGAGTGAGAGAATACACCAAGAAAGCAATGAAGAATAGAAAGGAAATTGCAAGAGTAGGAATCTCCTGCACTTTTCAACATATTCTAATAGCAATACTACCACCTCACTCCTTCAAAGAACAAGCATGGTTGCCTAAAGGTTATTCGTTCTTTGAAAACCAAAGTTCCTTGATTGTCTGCTTCACAGACTGCTGCCCTTTTCACATTTCCCAAGTGATGTATTAAAATATGTCATTCTGTCATGGAAGTTTTGGACTCTGCTACTACTCATATGTCTGTTGGAACCAACATGCTGGGAGGCAGTCAGATGTGACACATCACTCAGAAAATTAAATAGAAAAAATGTTTCTTCTTGCTTGCAGTTCTTCAAAAAAGGAGAAGAGGAGAAAAGAAGAAAAAACCAACATACAGCAGAAAACAATGGGCCTTATTATTGATGAAAAGACTATAAATGCATTTTAAAGGCATTGCATATTCGATGACTCATAACAATCATTACCAAGGAAAGATCTGTTTCTAGTAAGACAAGGAAGAAAGTAGAGGTTTGCAGGTAGTATCTCACCATTTCAGAACTCAGATGTTCCCAAACGTACTTTTAAAGTTAGTTCATCTGATTTTTAATACTTCCAGTCACACATACACTTTTAAGGTAAGCAGAGAATCATTTTATCTACCAAAGGTACCTGTCAATAGGAATTACTGTCATTGTTTTCATTGCAATTTTTGCCACTTGATCTAGGAATTAATTACTTTTCCTTAGGGTGGAAGGCACGCAGTAACCTATGAGGTACGTTCCCTTCTCATGATCACCTAGGGGAAGCCCATGATTGCATGTCAATGCAGAGATCACAGCAAAGCACATGGGAACCAAAGATAAAGTATTCCTGGATGAAAAGCCTGAGCTGCAAAAGACATTGCCAGAGGGGATGAGGTCAAGTGGAATGAGACCATCTCTAAGGCATGCTCTAAGGCTGACTCAGGTAGTTTTTTCATCACAATTTGTATCTGCTCCCCAGAAATGCACCTCTACCAAAGGATAGCAGAAAAGTGGAAGGCTCCAGGCACACTTCATCGTGAAGGCATAATTCACCAGCCAAATGCTTAGAGGCACACTTTTGACATGCTGCAGGAACCCCCTTGAACAACTAGAGAAGGAAGAGAGAAAGAACACTGGGATCTGACATCAAGACATAAATCCCTTCTGTCAATTTCCCTTTTTTTAGCTGCTTCCAAAATTCCATCTCATTTACATTCAGATTACTGGTTTATTGCCAAAATAAACTGTTCAGCTCTAGTTTTCTACTACCTTGCCCAAAAGTAAATCTCAGGAGTTTTAAGGCCAGCCTGTGTGCCTAGTGAAACCTGGGATGAATTAATCAAGGAGAGTTCCCAATTATTTCCTGTAATCTGTTGTTCCTCAGTTGGGTGACATGGTATCAATCTGTGCATAGTCATGGCTAGGGACAGGCTTTGGGGCAGAAAGAGAGACAGGTAGTGCAATGTACCTCTTCAGCCTCATTGCACGAATGAATTTGGGCATAGAATTGATGAGGGGAGGCTGCTGCCCTGCATCTGCTTACGTCCCTACAACAACTTCTCAGATATCTTTCATCCTCCATTGCCCCACCTCACTGGTGGCCGTAGTATGGATGATAAGAAGCTCGCATGTCACATAGGCAGCTTCCCTAGCTTAACACTGTGTGCCTCCATGCAAGAGGGACATAAGAGAAAGAGAGATATCAACAATGGTGAATGCACAGAGGACCACGCAGAAAGTAGCAGGGAAAGGAGTCGAGGCAGAGAAGACAGCCTGAGGTCAACCAAAGAAAACCGGGATGAAGTAGTGGGTAGTGGTGAGAAGTAAGAGCTACAGGATGTGGAGACCAACAATCTTTTTCCTTCCGAGAGCCAGCAAGCATTATTTAAGAGGAAGCTCATTCACTTTCCTGAGATAGTCAACATTTTTACAGAGAGCCAGTCACAACCAAAACACACAGTGCTGTATTATTCATAAGCATTTTAGCAGTCTTTGCCCGGACTTGCCTTGCGATTGTGATTTGTATGACAAATGCAGTCATGTAACATCTGCATTCCTTTCCTAGTATGCAATAGGCTATATCATTAATAATAAGCATGTAAATAGCACTACAAGGTCACACATTGCTTTTCATACTAAAACATTTCTTATCTCCCACCCACATAAATACAGTTCAGATGACACATCCCAACATAGGCTGCATCAAATTTGATAATATGATGGAGAAATAGCTGGTTTGCCTTTCTCATAAACAATAGGAGTTATATTCGGCCCATTTGGCATTTGGCCACGATTCCATACCTTTGCTTCCCTGCCTGGACTCCTCGAATCCTTTCAGCAGAAATAGGGGACACTGAGCTTCAGCTCCTGTGTCCCCCCAAGAGCAAACAGTTTCCCTTGTACACTCCTTAATAACGGCCTGTCACAACACAGCCATGGACCTGCTGTGGTAGGTAGGCTACCAGTTGTAGCCTTTTGTTGGAGACGCTGGCATAGAGGTTGAGAGCCTCAACCATCCTCAGTGCAAGGAGTAAAAGTACAAGGGGAATTAACATATATTGCTTCAACAGACGCTGGTAGAGGAAATATATTTAGGAAGGCAGAATCTCAGTCTCTGCCGTGAGGTGAATACAGGTATTCATCTCTATCTCACTTCACTTTAGATGAACCAGGCCCAACTCACCTATTTCTAAGATAAACTTATTCATACCCATTAAGGCTTACAGCATTTTAATCAGGCACTGTAACTGGAAACAAGCATATTTGTCCCAAGAATAACATGAAATACCATTAATTTCTGAAAGCTGGAGCTCAGTTATCCTTCAGGTTAGCTAGATAAATTTCTGAGCTGTATACAAATTACCATGGAAATTTAAAACAAACTGCTCTGCTCCTCAAGGGGAAAGTCTATTTCCACCCTATCTTAGCTATTCTCTGAAAACAAAACGAGGAAGAAATTATATTCTAACCTCAGGAGAGATTTCTACTAAGCTAAATCTACTGAAACTAGTTTTTCCTCCTGCTGCTACGGGGTGTTATTAAATAGTTTAGGGGAAACACCCCCCTTCCCAAAGTTGTATTGGTAGTTTCATTGTTTAGATATCTATAGGCTGGAGGTTATTTTTACTACATCCTGTCAACAGAAAGAGGACAAAACTACCAGGAAGAGGATGCATTAGGCTTTTACATTAACTGGTAAAACTAGCACCCGGGATAGCCTAAGAGCTGGACGTTCGCTTGGTGACACAAGTGTGCTGTGTATCACCGATTTGGTTTTCCACATTAATGTTTAGTTCACAAGACACTATAGATCCCACAGTCTTACAGACTTAGAGCTTAAAGGAAGAGAATCACAGTTTGCTAAAAGTACTGGGGAAGGTTTAGAAAAACCCAGTCCATACTTTTTAGGGCAGCAAACGCACACACCAGCAGCCCCGAATCACTTGCCTGGACAACCCAGCAAACAACTGCACCATAACATATAATCCCAACAGAAAATTAATCATCTGCATACACCTCGTTCTCACAGAAAATAACTCATTCTTCTGACTTGTAGCTGAAAATGTTACTCAGTACCGCGATCCAATTTGCTATCAGATGCTTACTGACTTGCATCCAACTGGAAACGCACTCATTATAAATGCGGGATTGGAAGCATGCATTTGTAGGTTGCTATTGCTGTTTCATACAGTTTGCAGTACTACACAGATGCAACAGCAAAAAAAAAGTTCCCTTCAGATGAAAACGATCTAAGAGGCCACCACATTGGTTCAAGCCTTAGTCAAGACCTCAGAGTGAATTTATAATAGCCAAGCCTTAAGCTTTAGCTTTCATTGTACTCTATAGTATTACTTTTATATTCCATATTAAATGGAGCCTTGTCTCAGCAAGTAACATTGTCTTAGGTCCTGAAAATATATGTTAAAATTTTAAATTCAAGACCTAAATTTTGTGTTGAAGGCCTTGCTTAAACATATCATCAAATGAAGTGATAATAAAATATATTTTTCAAGTCCATAGAACTGGTTTTGAAAGGAACAGCATTACTTCTCAGAGACAGTGGTAATTTTAGTAAATGAAATAATTATTGAAGAGTTAAATACAGGACCTTTTTTTTGGTACACATCTTTAACGCTTTGTAGTGCTGGAGCCACACAAATGTTTTTCTCTGTGGTCCCATATACTCTACAGAAATTAAAACAGTGTTTTTTTGAAAACTGGCATGGGCCGTATATTCTCAATACCTAGTGACTTTGACAAATGAACATTTAAGTCTCTGGGCCCATTTTTTTCCAATCAAATTAACACAGTGGTCTCTGACTGTAGAGAAAAATAGCCCAAATCTGTTTTCTTAGATTCATTAGCCGAGTTTAGGGGAACACAAAGTACATGAACCATGCAAAAAGTAAAGTGCAAGTGAGATTTTAAGAATTATTAGCATTTTTTTATTACGGAAGAATAAAAACATGATCTAGAAAAAACATATGAGTAATAACCTAGTAAAATCATGCTAGTGATAGTTTCTGGATTATGACTGTAGCCTCATGCACATGCAGTGGATGTTATAAAGGGCAGGTTCTGCTTTTAGTAAAGCACTTAAAACCTTAAATGGCAGATTGCCAGTGATGCTGTACTGAATGCGCTACAAAACAGCAAAACCTAACCTGGAAAAGATGTTATTGAAAATGGGAAAAGAAGTTTGCTGAGCTTATGTCACTAGTGTTTTAGGTTTGATCTACAACATCAAGCTTTTGGTGGCCTAGCTCTGTTATTTGTGAACATGGAAAAGAAATGTTGCCTGGTACACAGACGTAACTTGGACCAGCCACAATCCTTCTGTTGGGTTTGCTTCCGTCTTTCAGGGAGATGGTTTTATTGCATTCTCCTGTAATACTGTGGGTACAAGCGGCATGTTCTTTGCTGGACTTTGTTATGCTAGAAAAAGCAGGAGCCTGTGGATTATCTATCACTCTCAGGATTTCCAGACAAAAACTGGAAACACCAGAGGATATTAGCTTTCCTCAGCTTGAACTCTGCATCTACAGCAGGAGTTACCAGTTGTGATTCACCACAGTGCACCTCGCGGGGGGGGGGGCAAAA
>NW_009649946.1:2327642-2359731 GCF_000708025.1 Charadrius vociferus
GGGCAAAATTTGCGAAGAAGAAAACACCCTGGAAGGAACAGCTGCGGAAACAGTCAAAACAGGTTTGGGTTTTTTTTTTTTTTTTTTCCAGACATCCAGCACTCTGTATGCTTTTGACAGGAGTTTCTCAGCCTTGTGCTGATTGCTGGTTTGCTCCAACCCTCTCCATACCCTTCTCTGCCTTTTATTTCACTGTGCCTCCTTTCCTCCTCTCTGCCATGTTCCTCTCTCCTCCCTTCTCGCATTTTAGATTTAGTTCTAAGTGAGCCTTCCTCCCTTCCAGAAGCACCGCACCTTCATCAGTCTGAGTTTTGCTGAACTTCCTCTCTCTGTTACAGCCCCTCACTTCCAGTCCCCCCATCACATCCACTACTGACAAAGACCTCAGGGCGTTCTGTTTTCACAACCAAAGCACCGAGCACCTCTCCTCACTTAGCTGGTGGGTACCAACACAGAATAGCCATAGTTATAGTAACGGCTCCTCAACTGAATTGAAAGCTCACCGCTCCTCTAACATCTCCAGCATGACAAAACCCTCTTAAAAAGTAAAGTATTTGTAATCCCTTATTCTTCCCTCACATCCCAGCTTCTTCTCAGGCATGCCTAAAGCTCAGGGCGTGATTCAAAGGAGTCAGGCTGTGGTGGCTGCTGGTACCCAAGTGGGGAGAGACTTGAAAGTCTGTGCAATGAGCCTTTTGGAGAGCCGACAAGGTAAGAGAGGAAGATGCATGTATGCATGTGTGTGAATTTGTGTGCACATGCTTGTGTGCAGTCAGGGACTGCAGCAAGACTGCTGATGGCATCAGGAGCCAGAACTGGAAAAAGCAGGCAGGGGCAATGGAAAATCTGCAGTGCTGTATGTGTGTATGTTGGAGTAAAGAAACTGAAGGCATCAACTCATCATTACCTGATTGTCCATTTGAATTAAAATCTCACATAAATACATAACATTGAAAGTTGCATAAGATATTATATACTTTTAGAATAAGAGCTAATATGTACTACTCCAAAAATGCAGAGCTCTATTAGCAGCACATGACCATAAGCTTTATTTGGTGTACAGAAACCAGATTCTTGACCATTTACCTGCTTGTTAATTCATAGTTACTCAACACAGATTAGACACATGTAACAAGCACTGCCATTAAAGACTTTACCCATCAGAAATAATGCCAATTAATGCCACATTAGAAAATAATCCAAATCCTGTCTTAGATAACCTCCTTGGTAAACAAACAAACAGAAAACAAACAAAAAACAAACCAACTCCAAACTTGTGGAACAATTTGGAGTCTCCAGCAGGCCACCAGCTCTAAAGAAACAGTGATGTATTCCTGATTGACACAGGATGGGTACAGCACTCTGCAGCCTTCACTGCATTGGTCCTTCTGCCAGGGGCACCTTGGTGTTACTGGGGACAAAAGGGGTAAGATTTCTGGGCCTTTATTACTGTGCTGTAATCATTCTAACATATTCAAACAGTAAAGTATCTGCTCTGACAGCCTGAAATCAGGAAATAAACCCAAAAGCTTGTAGGTACGCCCATAGGTTTTACCACTGAGGAGAATATAGAGTGGAGCCAGCCTGCAGTATTTTGAAGACTAATGAACAAATGGTGTACATTGCCTTTACTCCCTATAATTTTCTACTGTCATATAAATTCAATTCCTGGTTCTTCCTCAACATTAACCAGTATTTCTGGACAGTCAGATCAAAAAACGTAAATTAAATCCAAAATATCTGACTACATATATCTTTGATTTTAAAGCTTGAGTAATTATAAGCACAATATTTTAGACTTCAGGCTATATTAACAATGATCTTTACAAATGTTTCTGCCATCAGAGAACTTAATTTTACCAACTTCTATGTCCTTCTGTGTAGATTGTGGCAATGTTAAAAAATCCTAAAACTGAAAACTCACAAAGCATAAAAATTAATAATATCCTTATGATCACTTCCTGAAAAAACTGAAGCTTGAGGAATTTGGGAGAAACAGTTAAAAAGTACAAAGACCCTTGCTTCAATCCTGCAAAGACTTGTGTGTATAAGATACAGTCTCATCAAAGATGACACGCCTTTCCACAATCAGATGAATATCAGACTTAGCTCTCTTTAAATCCAACAATACTCATACAGATGTTTGGTCTGTAAAAAACATTACCTGTAAAATTATATTCTTCTAAACAAGTTGGTGATTTTTTTTTTAAATAATAATAGCAATTGAATTATTCCTCATTTCAGAACATTATAAAATACTATTACCTGTGCTGCTTGCCTAATTTCCATAAAACTATGCCTCTTAAAGCTTTTCTATCATGATCTTATTTTTCCTCATGCTTGCTCAAACGAGAAAAATTTCCCTCAAATGAACATACGTCTCACTTCAACAACAAAAGATAGCATGAAGAATGTTTCTAAATGTTAAAAGGGACATAGGATGACTATTTTCTGGCACTATATTTTTTTCCAAATGTGTTTCTAAATAAGAAACATGAGTAATTGCAGACTTAAACAGAGAAGAGAAAGCAAAACAGTATAAAATTGCTTAGCAATATAAAAAGCGCCATGTAATCATCACAGTCCCAAAAAGAGGTCATCAGCAAGTAAGAGTTTAGTCTGTGCAGACCTGTTGGAAGGATGCTGGGGAACAGCAAGACAGACAGCATGCACTTGTAGAGAAGCCACTTGAGTGTGGAAAGAAGCAGCAGAAGGTTTTTGAATCCAGCCCTAATTTACACAGATCTCTGGGTGTCCTTCTGCGAATGACCTGATGCTCTAAGCATCAGGGTTTGGCAGATTTAGCAATGGAAACCAAAGATAGTTTTGCTTCCCACCATTTGCTCCATCTCCCTTGGCGATTACAGCCCCTATGTCAGAGGCAGCAGCACAGATGGTGCATCTGCCCATCGCTGCCCTAGTTCGCAGCCTGGCGTGTTAGTGCCACCCATGTTCCATCCACGATTTTGACCAAGCAGTCATCTGCAGGCTGCCAAAGCACGGCAACCCATTCCCTCCTGCTGCTGCAAGGCAGATAAACCACTGCAGGAGCACTTCATCTTCCCAATTTACAAAGTCACTCGTAGCAACAATGCATTCTCGCTAAGAGTTGCAGTGACTGGGAGTACAGCCCGGTGCTGGTGCATGCGTGTAAGCACCCAGCGATGTGCCACGGTCACATTCTACCTGTCTGGGGCAGGAAGGGCAAGAGCTGGGAAAGGGCTACACTGAGGGGAAGGGGAGATGTGAGTTCCCTCTTTCTCCTCTGTGCCACTCTGGTGACTGGAGGCTGTTGGACTGCTCTGGGTCAGCAACTTGTGTTAATGCAGAAGAGAGTAAAACTAAGACCAGTAAGAGACCAAGGCAGGAAGATGTCTGAAATAGCACCTCACTAAGTTTCTCATGGTTTTCCATTCCATAAAATAATGCTTACGTTCTATTTAATACAAAGACTAACCTTCCCTGCCCTCTCCTCTACCAAAGCGGACTGCCCAGGAGGAGGTGGCTGTGGTACCCAGGACTGTTCTGCTGACCAGCTTGTGATCAAGGCAGCACATACTTGCAAAGTAAACAAGATTTCAAGTCTGGTTTGGCCCCTGTTCTCTGGTCATGCTAACCCAGTTCATTAGAGGCTGCTCTGGCAAGCAGAAGGATGTTCCGTCTGCCTCCTTTCTCCCGTAGACCCATTATGCCGAGGGTAAATCTCTTTTGCTTTTTTTTCCCCCCTTCCATCTCTGTTGTTCATTCTCAAGCCTCTTTCTCTCACCCTCCAGATTTCCTCTAGGCCCTACGCCATCTGTCCAAGCACTCCTTCTCTTTATGCATACTGTTGCATTCTATTTCTTCTCTGTCTGTGATCTATATTTAGTTGTTTTCCTGTTTATACACCCCTCCAGAGAGGGGTATTGTTGAATGTGACTAGTCAGGAAGAGAAACAATGCGGTTAGAGCACAAATCCTTTCAGAAGAGTAATTGGGATGAGAAGCCGTACAGGATTGGGTAGGATATAAAACTTTTCCTTAAGATTAATCAGAAACAGAAATCTGAATATAAATCCATAAAACCCCTTAGAGCAGCCTGATCAAAGCCAAAGAACACCTAAGTGAGGGAAGAAACAAAGGCAAGGAAACACATGCAAACTTTTTTCTTTTTTTGACTCTGCATTTCTACTTCTTTTTCCATAAGTAAAATAAAATAAAATTTCTGTTTGGAAACCTTGTAATATCTGTGTCTCTCTGCTCAAACCACCAGGAGCCCCTGAATATGAATTCAGAGTGCATACATGACGAAATCTCTGGGAAAAGTGTACTTAAAGACTACGGGAGAGTTTACTGTCTTTAGCATAGGAGTAGTAAGCGTAAAGCTGGTTCTCAAGAAGTTGGCTGCAGCGCAACTGAAATCAGGACAGATGAGAATGCGTGGGCCCACCATGGTGGGACAGTAAAGAACAGCAATCCAGTGTCCACACCACGAGGAGTGTCTGTCTGGTCTGAGGGCACTTGCACAGCAAATAAACAGAGCGTTTCCCATCTTCAAGTCTCTTACAGAAATAAGTTGCTTGTGAACAAGGGTGTGGAGGTAGGGATTTGTTGTGAAACACCACACACATGCACTAATAGTGGGGAAGCTTGATAGCGTGGGTATTCTCCATAAGCAAGACTTATTTATCATCGTGCAATGGAGCCCTTCAGTGGCAAACACAGAAATCTATGATTTGGATCAAAAGAATGTCTGGAATTCTGCTCTGGAGTTTTACTGTTATAATCGTGCAAACAGTTTTGACTGTCATACAGAATCAATAACTCTGATTCTCTAACATTCTGCTAGCAAATGCATTGGCAGCTAAGTGGGAGCATTGTGTGCAAGTCATTCATTTCCCTGGTATCACTAACTATGAAAGCAAAAGCTGGAGGACTGTGTAAAACATCACGGATGTTTGAAAAACTCCAAAAGGTATGCAGCTAGTGATTTCACACTTAATTTTGCTGAGTGAAAACCTGTGGGTGTCACTAGTAGATGGTGCACAGCGTGGATTAGAAAAATGCCTGTGCAATAAGAACATCTCTCAGCACTTACGACTTAAATATGAATGTGGATCTGCCCTCAACAACCAGCAGACATTCCCTAGCCAAAGGGGGTCCACAGCCTTTGCCACAACACCAGAAGGGAGGACACAAAGGGAAAGGCTACAAAGTGGAAATGAAGGCAACAGAAGGAGCACAGCGGTTTCAAGGAAAGGATGCTTGCAGCATGTCATGCTCTATTGAGCTCATTTGCTTCAGTTAGTGGCAAGAATGACTGTTTATAAGATATTTAAACAACGGGAGGAAAGTGGCTTAGCCTACAGGATGGGCTTCAGCAGTGGAACAGAAGATGCATCTGAAGCAACTGGGAAAAAGATTACTTCATTAGCAGCACCCTTCAGGGGCAGGAAGAGCCTCTTAAAGACCAAAAGGGAAAAGCCTACACCTGTGGGGACAGGAGATGATCTGATGATCTAGAAAAATGCCTCAATCACAAGAACAAAAGGGAAAGAACAAGGTCAGAAACTGTTCTGTCATGCCTTGAATTAAGAGAAGTGAAGATCCTGAAAGGGAGAAACCATTTTTAAAATAAGTTACACAATATCGGTTTGGGGGAGATATTTCCACGAATAAAAAAACCCCAGTGAACTCTAGTAATTTTCAGTCCAAAAGGAATGTCAGCAGCAAATGTCAGCTTTTCTGATTGGTGTCCAGCAGAACTAACCTGAGCTGCTTTTCTGATTGGTGTCCAGCAGAACTAAACAAACCTCTGCTCTGAGTCAATGAGAGGTTGCATCTGGTATTATGAGATCAAACTCTAATCCTCTTAGTAGCATTTTCCGTGGAAAAACTGCCATACTGTATGTATTTACACTGTTACGTGCATTAGTCATATAAATGCTATATACATACACACACAAAATATGGTGGTAATTACAACATATTACTTATACGTTGTATAATCTGAATCCTGTTCAGAAACTGTCCTAAAAAGGAGCAAAATACCCGTAGGCATTATTTGCTTATGTTCCCTTTATTGCAAACAACAGAAGAGCCTGTCTGACAAAAAGATGCGTATAATCTGGTTAGTGTAAAACATTTGTTATACGTGCCCATGTAAGTCCCTTTCTCTCTGTGTGCATTAATGTCTCATTTATAATTCAGAGGCAAAGTATAAGGAGGCTGTACAAAACAGGTCAGTTTTAATTCCCAGTTGTGGGGCACAGGTACATAGCCAGGGCTTGGCTAAGAAATTTAGCAGCTCCACAGTGTCACCATGCAGAGATCTTGCTTTCATCCTGCAATCAGAAAATGTAAAAATTTTGTATATTAACCCATTTGACCATTCAGCATTAGAATACGAGACATCAAACTATTTAAGTAACTTGATAGCATACAAATACAGTCCCATCCAAGAGAATTTTGTAGCAATTATTATAATGCTTTATTTCAAGGAGAGCACAATTTAAGAACAGCATTCTTTCCAGACTTGCTTGCTCCAACGATTCCTCCCTGAGGACTCCTCATTGCACACTCCAAAGCCTCTCTTAGTGGACAGTCTAAATACCCACTTTTATCCGGGAAAATTAATTATTCATGTCAGCAAAGCCAATATCAGCTAGCAAGACAGGATGTTTCAAGTAAACACGAATGGTCTATTATAACTCTGTAACAAGCATTCTAAAACCTTTCAGTTATTGCACTATAATATTCTTTCTGATGAATTCTTACTTTGGCAGCCTACGCTTTCTGTTAAAATCCATAGGATTGTTAAAAAAATTCCACCAATAAATCACTCATTTGATGTTAAGTTCTGTGCATTCTTTCTCCATAAATTATAGTACAATTCCTCTTTCCCCCCCTCAGTACAGCATATTATAAATAGCTCAAAACAAACATCTTTAATCCATTTCAACACAAAGATGACCACTGGATTCCAAAGAGAACAGCCAGCACCATGCTATGTTTCCTCCCTCTTATATCAAAAGCATCTCAGTAACCTTGACAAAGTACTGCTACTAGTTACTTCTCCTGCCTCACCCATTAGATTAGAAACAGGAATTGCTAAAACAAAAGAGCTACCTTATTTTACAGTAGGGGAAAAAAATTAGTAAAAGACCACACTATTATGATGAAGAATCTCATTGCTGGGGACTACAGTATTTCAAAGCCCAAATATTCTACACAGGTAAGTAGACTGATCCACTTGTTTCTGCAGCAAATCCAAATACACTCCTCACAGTATAATCCTCGCTTGCTTCCTGGTGTTGAAGTATAGAAACTGTTCTGTAAACAGTGCAGTGATGAATCCCAGTTTCTTGTCAAGTTCTCCCCCTCTCTCTCCTGCCATCTCCCCCTGCTTGGCTTTTTTGGTGGCTAAGGAGTATGCTTCCACTCTTGTTCCCCCTGTTCCTTCTTTTTGTGGTACTAGTGGGGTGCCTTTCTCTATTTTCACAAATCTTACATGAAAAGCAAATGCCCAGAAAGCATTTGTAAAGCCTCATTTCTTTAGGAAACTAGGCTAAAAATGAACCCAAATCAACAATGCAGTTTTTCGGCAATTTCCTGTGTTCACACACAGACAGTCCCCTTCAGATGACTGCGCTGCAGACACACAGCACGCTGGCAGATCACCATTTCAGAAAAGTAAATGAGAAACCTGACATTTTGGTTTGCATACAAGGGTACCAGCCTCTGCTGGGGTAACAGAACACCTCAGCCATCCCCACTGCTGGTTGTGAACCTCAGCAGCTCAAAATTCAGCTTAGTTGGGTTTTATTTAATGAAAATAGATAGATAGAGATAGAGAAAGAAAAATTTTCCATGAATACAACACTCTTGGTGCACACGCATATATCAAAGTGCCTGCCACATACAACTCGACTGTTTCTTTCTCCTAAGCTTTGAAGATTTTTCAGTTTAGGAGGCAAGAACAAGACACGATCAAGATCCAGTTAGGCAACAGTTAGCATTACACTGAGAAAAAGCCAGATTCCAGATTTAACAGTCTCAATATAATTTGAGAGGCCAAATCTATAGAATATTGTGATTTCAGATACAGATGTGTTGCCATCCTACACTCTAACCTCCAGCTCAAGCAAATTTAGCCTGCCAGGCTCACAGGCTTGGCCAGGGGATAGCTCTCCTTTACACTTCCAGTTATGAGGACACCAGTTTTGTGTTAGCCCAGAAGCCGGTAATAATTTAAGATGTGCTTAAATAGAAGGCAGCATTTGTTTGGTGTAGTCCTTGTTGGCAACTTGAGGCCACCAACCAGGAGACAAACAGAAGCCAAGGAGGTTTACCTACAGTAGGTTGTTAACGCATTCTGTTACATCTCGCGTTTTGGCAGGGAGGAAGGAACACTGCGATATCAACAACAACAATGCCAGTCTGGTAATGTGTTAAGTGTCACAACAAAAGCAATACAAGTTTTCTTCTGACTCAGATCTGGTTACAATTCCAGGGGGGGAAAAAGAGAAATTCTATTTTCTTTTCTTTTTGCTGTGAATGGCATAGGCTTGTACTGGTTTAGGCTTTATAGCATTGTAAATTTAAAAGAAATATCCCTTAACTAGCAGGGCAAGGTGCTTTGGGTAGAAGAGCTTTTTATCGTAAACGCCTAAATTAATGCAGGCCAGTTTGAAATTTTTCATGCAAATTCCAAGATGAACAACTACACAAGTTTACTCCTTTCAGCAAGTTGAAGTGGATGACGACCACGTAGAAACCAGGCAAAGCCATGAGGCTTTGGGTGACTTCACCTATCTGAAATGACAATGGACCAAAGTTGGCAGCAGATTTTCACTTGAGGTTTTTTTGTTCGAAGTTCAAAAGAAAACCCAGAGGGTGAAAACACAGACAAAACAGGAGAAAAAGTTGTCACGCAAAGCAAAATGGTAACACGGGTAGCTTTATTTCACTATTTTCCAAGATATTGTAGGTGCCATAGTAACCATGCTTTAAAAACAGAGTATGGTGCTGTGAAAATGGTACTATATAGAGCTAAAATCCCAGACAGACATTCGTGCTCAGTTGGAAGCAGAGTTGAGTCATAGGTATAAAACCCTCAACAATACATTCGGGAGCCTGTGATGCAAGGGGACCCTCTAGGAGTTTTTGCTGCTGAGAGAGAAACGATCACAAGACAGTTGGCTATGGAAAAGACAGAACACAGAGCCATTTGAAGAGAAATCGGTAATGTATATGAGGGGGACATTTCTGAGAGATGAAGTAAGCTCTGTATTTGGGATTTGCTTTTGAGTTATCTGGCCATTGCCCAGCCTCGGAGCCGAGTGTCTCCTCTGAATCAGCACTTCCTCAAACAGTTTTGTTTTTACTGATGACTCTTGAGTTACCTCAGTAAACTGAGGGTGGAAAGTACCAAAACAGAGGCAGCACAAACATGTGATTCCCATTGTCTGAGTCTAAAGCATAAATTAAAAAAGCTGAATCAGATGAATGATAGGGCGAGGGAGAAGGAAAAAGCAGAACTGTTACCTTAACAAGGGAAACAGCTGAGAAGGCAAAGTAAGAGTTTCGGTAGACGCCAGGACCCAAGAGCCTGGTCTCAAGGGCACAGTTTCCATGTGTGCGCAGCTCAGCGTTTCCGTGGTCCAGCCGTGGGAGTCTACACGCCAGCGCACAGCACATTCAAATCCTCGACCTTTATTTACGAGAGGGAAGAAAAGCCTGAAGACAAGAGTAAAGAATCATATCCCAGGAGGGCAGAACAACTTAATTTCTCCTCCTGAGTAACTGGAAAATGGGGAGTTGATGTGCCTCCCTGAAGAGATGATACAAAATCCCAGACAGTGACAGCTCTCTGATCACTAGAAAGATAAATGAGTGCTTGTGGACCATAGTGATACTCCATGGAGTGAGCTCTATTCTTATTTCTGTCTCAGTCCCATGAATGTCACACCAGTAAAAGGATTTAAAAAGCAAGGGGAAAAGGGCAAACTTTCTCTGGCTGTGGTATATACAGTATGTTAAACGTTTTTTAAGTCCCCAATTCCCTGGAGATGGGTTATAATTGCCATGGTTGTGCATGTGGAAGATGAGGAGGAACAGACAAGCACAAAAGAAGAGGCAGAGAAAAAAACCCTAAACCGATCAGTAAAAGAATAAGCGATCAAGAGGGGAAGCAAAGAACTGATATATCTTTCATAAATAAGGCTCTTCAAAAAGATTTGGTTTGGAAATGACCCAGACTGTCTGCATTAGGAAATATTACATTTTTAATCCACTCATTTGACATGCATTATGAGAAAGATGGAAATATTAAATCAAAAACTTAAGACTTTTCTTAAAACTCCAAGGAAAATCTTCTGTACAGAGAAAGATGTCCAAGAACAACTCCTCCCATAACATCACAAACATCTGCCTGTTATAGCATTTCTTTCAATTCAAACGTTACTCAAATTAATTTTATGGCTTCTTTTATAAGCCTGCTACAGAAGAAGAAAACACTTTTAAACCAAGCAGGGGAAGAACAGGTAGTTGGCACCATTGACATAATTATATCTTCCTAAGCAAACAATGTGATCATAGGTAACTTACACCCTTTTACAGAAGAATACCAATTTTCAAAAGTAAATTGACGTGCAAACTTTGTAGATGTTTGGAGAGAATATTTTCAAAAAGACAGTTGGGACAAAATGAGTATCTTTCAGCAGATAATCACTATAGGTAGTGGATGCTATGGAAGTAACAGTCCTCAGAACCATTAATGGTATTCCTTCTAACATCCCACATGGGTTTTCCTGTCTGGGAAAAATTAGAAATTTGTTTGCTAGATAACAAAATCCCTGTTGTTGAGAAGGCTTTTAGAAGTTCATTTCATACCGTGAGGCAAAATATGCCATTAGACTTTTTTTTCAGCATGTGGCCTTTCAAAGAAAAGTAAATACAGATAGAATTCCTCTGCGGTGCAAGAAGGGATGCTATAGCATCAATGGCATTAACAGCCATAGGAAGGGAAAAGAGAATATTTGGATGCTGCCATATTTGCAGTGGTGGAACAGCAGGAAGTAGGTGAGTAAATATCTACACTTACTCTGCAAGTGTAGTAAGTTCTGCTGCCCACCATCCTTACCAGCATTGTCACTCAGTATGTTATGATATGATATTAAGTTTTTCACAAAAAAGTGGGGAAAAAAATGCAGTTGCTTTTGAATTATGCTTTTAATAAGGCTTCTTCAATTCTGAAAACGCAAAAAAAAGTTGAAATCACAGGGAAAAAAAGCATCTCAGTTACAGATCATAGAAACCACGGTTTCTCTCCAGCTCTTGCAACACTGGTGATTTTTTTTTTCTCGTATCGTTTTTGCAGTTAACATGGTATGTGCGCCTGTCTTTTTTTCAGACCTGAGCTAATGCCCCAAAAGCGCTCATCCTTATGACATAAATTCTTGAGTTAGCCACCAAACTAAGGATAATGTAACTGAAAGTTCTTAAAGAAGAAAGCAAAGTCTCTCCTCACTCCCCTTCAGCTTAGTTTGACCCAACTTCTGCTTTAGTAGCTTCACATATTTTCTGCTTTACAATTGCTAAAACTTCTCCATGGAAAAGGAGGCTTCAATAATGAAAACGAAGAAGTTTTATTGCCTCAGACTGGCAGGCATCATAAACCCAGCCAACTTTGCAATGCTGGAGAGACTGAGAGGGATTAGCTGATGCCTACTTTAGCGGGGACTTTCCTGCCTTTACACCTCACAGCGCTTTTTCTGTGTGGATTCACATAACGTACTTCCACCCACTTCTTGAGTGAGCCTAACCACGTGGTCCTCCTTTGGAAGGAGAAGTTGAAGAGAAGTTGACAGAATGCAGAAGTAAGAGCTAAGATTAACTACCACATTTTCTTTTCCTCCTTTTGTGCCTATTTCACTGGTTGCCACATACAAAGGAGAAGGTAACTCCCAAGGGTACAAGAATCTGGAAAACAAGGACAGATATATCGTCTTCTCCAGAGAGGCATATATTCTTTCAAAGTAAGGTGCTACAATGTGTTTGAAATCAGCTGTAAAATGCCAACACTTTAAAATTCCTTTGTATTGCCAGCACATGAAAACCATTCACATTTTGAAAATGTCTTGGTGAAATGTTAAGGAGTTCATTTCGGAAGAAAAAAAAAATAGTGATTTTACTTGCCAGGAAAAAGCTTCAAGTATTTTCAATATAATGAGAGGTTATTAAAAAGCTTTTGAAGTATGTACTGTTTAACATCTGCACACATTTAGTAATCAAAAATTCAAATTCAGTGATATGAAATGGTCTTGAACTGTGTCATGGAAATAATCTAATATAAAACTTTGTTTCAGATTATAGTTTAGTAATAATTGCAACGCATAATCATACAGGAATAAAGTCGATACTGTGCAGACTATCAGCAGATCCAGCGGGGTTTAAGATATTTAGATAGATTACTTTAAAATGAATGCAATTACAACGTTTAATTGCTGTCCCGGGCATTTTCTAGTCAGAGACAGAGATTGTCTCACACAGGGAAGACTAGCATGGAGATGTGATGATGCAGAAGTTAAAGGCAAAGATATCTGCCAGAGTCACGGGACCTGTCCACTAGTTGCTCTCAACATGGAAGTAGAGAAGACAAAGTTGAACTGCTGCAGGATTTTCTTTGTTACTCACTAGCAAAACAACAGAAATTTCCACTAAAAGAAAAAAATCTCTCCCCTGACCAAAAAACAAAATATCCGCCCAAGCCTTTTACTTATTTGTCAGGAAAATTGTTTCTATAAGCATGTACTATGGAGCTTTTCTTTCGGACCATTTATCTGTGCTTGCCATTTTGCATATAAATTACATAGCACAGATAGGCCTCTGTTAGAACACAGGACCAAAGTACAGACTCGTAGGACAGTCAGGCTTGACAAATGCCAAGAACACACCCTATTTCTCCAGACTGTTACCAGCCCAAAAAAGGCTTAACCCCAAAGCACGTTCTACAATATGCACAGACCTCACAAACCAACAGGTTTGAACTTTTTCAAACATTTTTGAACATTTTACAACTGTTCTCACCATCACTGAGTTCATTCACCCTTTATGGCACACAGCAGCCTGTGCCATATTGCTAACTGAAGTAATTACTGGATTGCTTCTCGCCTAGGGACATGGCAAAGGTTTGAGTCTGGAATACATCTTTGCATTAATTTGTATATGGAGATGTCTAAAGCTCGGTCTTGTTCATAATGATAGAAAAGACTCATAAATTCAGCACGGAGTTAAGTTTTCATTGTAGTTTTTAAGGCCAACCTCTAACATTCCTCTGGAACAGAAATCTTATTCTTTATTTCGCTTTACATATTATTTCATTATTTGTAGTAAAACCAGCAGCCTCTACTAAATTCTATAGTTTTAAAAGTAAATTTCCATATAAACTTTAAAAAATGTCCAGTCATACCCATCTTCTCCTTGTTGAGTTCTACAGAACTTAAAAAAAATGCACAACATAAAATCCCAGACCCTGAATGTATATGCATGTGCATAAAACATATACCACACGTTTACACAAAAGGAGAAAAAAAATATCTTTTCCTGCTTACCATCAGTCTCAGCTCACCACTACTTTTTACTTTTGTGTGTATATATATATATCTCACAGGAACTGACATCACCCAGCACTCAGATATCCCTAAAGAAGCCCCATGTTCCAGCACTGTGTTGACATTGTCCTGTTCGACATCACAAGTGGGTACCAAAAACTTGTCTGGAGGATGGTACTTGTGAGAACAAGCAGGACTAGGTAGCCTCTGTTGTTTAACAACAAGTAAAGTTGAATTTTATAGATAAAACCATGCACTCATTTCCCCCCCTTGTAAAGCCTTCAGTGTATTCATAACTTTTGAAGACAACCATTTACTGCCTACTGCCAGTCATGCATAGGTCCAAATTTAGTCCTGCAGGAAAGAAGCATGACATCGTTTAATTACACCTGTAATGCTCATTTATTATGAGCACTATGAGCTCATTTATTTAGGTTTCATAAGATATCTGGCATTTAGCCGATTACTATCATTATTTACCATCTGAAAGGACGCTAGCAGTCTGTGTCTCGCCTTCTCGCCTTTGCACTGCTACACAATGCCTAATATCACTGCAATCTGAGAAAAAGGGTTTTCCCATTGGAAACATTACAGTTTTGTCTTCTGCACTCTTGATGGTTTGCATTTCCAGTATCCTTGAACTCCTGGTGCGCCGGTAGAAGAGAGCTCTAGGCCCTCCCGCATCCCACAGTAAAAGCAGCTCTGCTGAAATACTGATACCGGCAGTACATTTCGAAGTCGAGAGGGAGATTTCACAGCTAAAGGGTGGCTTCTCCCTTCGAAGTCTTCCAAAGCCATGTTGTGGCCACCCTGTCACCATGCACACACCCCCTCAGGGAAGCGGCATCCCAAACTGTTTGCCTGGAAGGCACTTCCCTGTGTGCGAATGGTAGCTGTCCTGCGAGGACCTTGAATAGATGTATTGCTTGCTTCCTTACACATGCTCAGTCAGGAAGCTATTTTCAAGGCAAATTCAGTGGTCCACTCATTCTTTTCCATTTCCTGACACTTTGTTCTCCAGGAAGCAAAACTGTGCCCTGTAAGAGCTGATGGGATCACACACACACACACACACAGAGTGTCCCAAGTGCAGAACTAACGGCTGCTTCCCTGCAGTACTTTGAGTCTTTCTTAACAGCAAATACTTTTACAGAATCGTTGCAGAACTAGGACTGTAAGTCTTGTTAAAAGTGAACGAAGGGAACTGACTAGCAAATATTTAGATGAAAACTATTTCTACTTGAGTAACTGGTAAATAAACAGAAGGAGGGTTTTTGTTCTGATTTCTGTCTTACTTTAGAAATATTTCCAGTTACCTGTGAGGACAGAAATGCAAAAAGCACACACAAAAGGTGTCCTCTCCTGAGACTAGTGGATGAATTGAATGCTGATGATAATAAAAATAGGTGCAGGAGAGCTCAGCCATCTGAGAACAGACTTTTTCTGCCACAGGGTCAGACAGGCCATAGTGTCATGAGCTAAAACCTAGAATAAAATTACACATTTTCCACTTGCATAAAACCAAGTTACTCCAGATTACTACTAGGTGGGGGCTCAGCTGCCTGCAGGTCCCAACCAGGCCACCAGGTTCAGGTCTTGTCCTCCTGAACACCCACAGAGAGATGCTCCAGGCTCAGGGAACCATGGCATTACCCAGCCCACAGATGCAGAGGAGAGGCATTGGCCTCTCCATTTCATTCATTTTATTGTTCGTGATCATGACCAAACGTGTTCACCATACCACTGCGTCATCACCAGTCACGTAAGGTATGCATGTGCATGGCCCATCAGCTGATCAGACAGGATCCATCTCACAACTAAATGAAGACCTCTTCTTTTAATATGAGGATATCAGCCTCTATGCCCAAATGTGCATGTACTCTGGCTATGTGACCAGAGTCTGTGTTTAATCTTGTGATGTGTGTCAGAAGTGATCTGACATCAGAGCTCATGGATAGGGTCCATCAGCTCCGGACTGGATGCCAAATACCATCAGATCAAGGCATCATGCAGGCATTTAGATGGTGGAAATGGAGCATAAAATGAAAATTTGGATTGGTCTTTGACAGAGTAGGGTCCTTTGAAATAAACGGGATTTTTAAAACAGACCATTAACATCCAAAAGAAAGAAAGAGCTCCTCTATAACTTCTCTGTAACAATGTTGCTGTGACCAGCACAGGGTCATGCTCCCAAGTCCCCAGCTTTCAGGAAGAAGGAAAGCCATTTTTCCCACCCTACAGCAATGGCTGAGAAAGGGGACCTGACACGGCAAAGAAAAGGAAACAATCTTTTTTTCACAGTTACAATGTGCAGGACAAGAAGACACAGACTTAAATTGCCATAAGAAAGACTTGTGTTAGACATTAGAAAAGCTCTCAGACACTAAAGCTAATGTTGTACAATACACCTAGAAAGGTTACGGGCATTTACTATTGGAAGTCTTTAAGAAGAGGTTAGAAAAAACATCTTTCTTTGGTGGAATAGTTTAGATATAGCTGATACCACCTGAGGAGGAGGAGAGGGAGTCCAGATTAAGGCTTTTTAGACCTCTCCCAGCTCTATTTTTCTACGCTTTTTCTGTGGACAAGTTGTCCCTACATCTACGTGCTTAATTTTCCCTTTCTGTAGCTCAGCCGTTAATTTGAGGCTTATGGGAAAGAGCACATAGCAGGTCTGAGGCACAACAGATTGTTTATTTGGGATAAAGTCAGAGGTATTTGGGGAGCTGGGGAGCAATTTCTTTATTATGAATGCATACATGTGTGAGCAAGCTTTCTTACCACCAAAACTAATGTAAATAGGTAGAATTGTATCAAAGGACTTAAAAAATCATCATCATTTTAATTTTACAAATGGGGAATGCAGAGCAGAGAGGTGTGTACCACCTGTAATGACACAGCAAGTTATAGAAATGAGCTTAAAAATTGGATTTCCTGGCTCCTCATGTGACCTATCTGATGGACTACACGCTCCTCCTGCTCTGCCTCCCCTCCCCCCAGCAAACCATGCAAGACTACAAGAATTGCAGCATTTCCTCAGAAAAGTCTTGCCTGCAGCTGGGGGAAGTCAGACTACAATAGTGTTGGTAACTTCTGCTGTAACAAGAACACACATCACAAAGATATTCATTACCAAGGGGGGAAAAAAACCCCAAACTAAATCTACCTCAGGACTCGCACCTTGCAGAGCTGATCTTGGGCTGCTAATCCCCATCTCCATTTTTTAACTTGCCTCTTTCTGTCTAACCTTGGACAGATAGAATAAATTCTTCTAAAAAATCGTTATCTGTAAATAAAGAGAAGAGATTATAAAGGACACACTACTGATAAAGAACAGAATTGTTCTTTATACAAGCACAGAAGAGCTCACAGCTGTTCGCAAATGAAGCATTGCCCCAGTCCACTGTGCAAAAGGAGCAGTCTAGCTCAGCATTTGCTGGCCACTTCCCTAAGGCTGCTCTAACTTAGACCTATAGGAAATCAGAATCAGAGCCGAAGATTAGAAGTGAAAATCTCTCATAATAAAGTATTATAAAGTCAGTGCCAGTCCTTCTGCACTATTCCTTACCAGGCTGCATAGGCTTGCTTCCGTTTCCTACATACCAGTGCTGGAACCCAAGGAGGACCCACACTTGAATCACCCACAGGAGGTCCTGCCTCTCACAGCTGGCTATGCTGAGATGCACCAAGCTCCAAATTAATTTTTAATTAATTTGCAAGAACTTTTGTAGGCTCTAAGCCCCATACATAGACCAAACAGAATTTGGATCCACCACTACCAGCAAGACAAAACAAGAATTAAAAGAATTAAAGAATAAGAATAACAAAATAAGAATACATCAGGAATGCAAAAGTTGGAAACATCTCTCAGAAGAATTAATTGCAATGTTTTAATTGGTCATTTTCTAAAAAAAAAAAAACCCAAACAAAAACCAAAACCAAACAAACAAAAAACCAAACCAACAAACAAAAAAACCCCACAAAACAAAACCAAGAAAGGCTTTTGCGTCACTGGACTAAATCTAATCAAATTCTTTGCATGCTTAGGTCTTCCCTAGCATATTTGAACGGCATATTTAACTTTTGATTTACAAATCAAGGGATATTGCTCACTGCCATAAGATGCATTCCACTGGGGCTCAAAGTCTTTAGCAGATCCACGCTGTGCATACTTTCTCCTGATGGTTTTTCACATTCATGTTCATCAACACTCAGCAAGAATCATAAACAAAGCCCTTCTCTCGGGTGCACACATGCAGTTCCCATTGACTTCGCTGGATTTTCAGCTGACTTCAATAAGAACTCAGTGTGCATGCAGAAGGGCAAAACTTGGCTCTGCACATTTAATAAAATTACATCACTAGATACGTTATACGTGAAGGGCAATGCAGGCCATACTGAAAAATAATATAAACTGAAAACCCGAAAGTGTAGCCAAATAAGTTCAGATTTCAGCCAGTTTTTCCCAGAATAATAAAAAGGGCACATATTTTAGGCAAGATGAAACAAAACCCCTGTAGTATCTCATTTACAGAGTGCACTCTACCTCCTTTATCAGGAGAAAGTGTGAAACCTAGCTATCTACATAAGGCAATGATCGTCTCAGATATAGCGATGATAT
This sequence comes from Charadrius vociferus, assembly GCF_000708025.1. Classification (NCBI taxonomy): domain Eukaryota; kingdom Metazoa; phylum Chordata; class Aves; order Charadriiformes; family Charadriidae; genus Charadrius; species Charadrius vociferus. The sequence goes on from NW_009649946.1 coordinate 2,345,855, forward strand.
TGGCATATGAAACGATTAAGTAAAGGTCAAGTTACAAGCTGTGATTTGCTAAGTCATTTTCTGCATCTATATCCCTGCTCTGTAAGTTATGAAGCTCATTGCAAGGGAATTTAAAGCACAGCAGAACACCACAGGAGAAAAAGTAATCAATCATACGAGATTAATAACTAATACTACATTATTTTGAATCTATTCTAACAGTGGTATTTGAAAGATATCAAAGGCTTGAATCCAGGAGAATCTATCTTAAATCCTTCAACCCACTTTCCCGCCTGGCCAAAAGAACACCACAACAAAAATCTCACACAAACTAGGAACAACAATCCCCTTCCAAATTTCAGATGACATCTAGCAACACATGACTTCTGCCAGGTACATTAGCTAACGCACGCTAAGCAAAGCAATGCCACATGTGTTTTCTCCAGATTTCTTCCCTTTATTTTACTTTTACTCATTCCATGATGTAATAAGCTGTGCCTTTTTACTGCCTCTTTAAAAATATCTACCTATTAGGATGAAGAATATTCTGACTTCTAAAAACCCCACTACCAACAGGCTTCCTTGCACTTTCTGTTTGGCTGACAAGCACTCATTAGCCTGCAATTACAAATTTATACACAGAAGTACTCGGGGATGGAAATCACAGAGGGGGCTTGATGTTCATGTTTGTTTTTTCCCCTCTAAGAAGGAACATCTCTGATGATTTTCACATTTAAATAGCAGAACAGATTTTATGAATCATTTTTTCTTCCTGGTTGGAACAACCCCTATTCCCTGTTGCATTATAATACTGAGTCACTTTGCATAAAGTTGGTCATTACTGCCAAGTCAAGTAAGAGGGGAAGGAAGCGGACTAAACGCTCTGAACTTATATGTGTGATAGGATATGTATCAGGCTGCTTCTTGAAGCAGATTATTTAAAATCAGGAAAAAAAAATCATGACAAGACAACTCACACAAGGGAAAACTATTTCATAGATATTGAAAAAGTCCAGCAAATCTAATGTAACACTGATGATCAAAGGGATTGAGAAGACTTTTTTTTTTTAAAAAAAATAAAGTGGGGGTCTGGCCTGTTACAAATGCTGAGTCGTACTGGTCATTCACGCTACATTACCCAGTAGGTTAAATAACGAGTGTGGTGGAATCTGTTTCTCCCAAACTATAGCACTGTCAAATGAATAGTTACAAGGTTTGGTGGGGCTCTGCTGCCTCAACATCCCCTCCTCTCCTAACATCGTGCCCTAGATCCAGCAGCCTGTGATCCTCTGAGGAGCCTCAGAACTCCTTCATGTAATTCAGTGACTCCAGGTCTACTTTCTGTTGGCTCTGGTGGAGCACGAGCCTTGTGAATTTGCAGTGTGTTACAAGGAACATCTATTTCAGATTAGCCTTTGCAATTCTGGTTTCACAACAGGGAAAGGAAGGGTTCCCCTCCTCTCCTCTCAGTCCTACAGGGACAAGGCTGGTGTAAGGAGGGAGCTTCAACAACTTTCATTTATTAGTTTGTTTTAAATGCATAACATGACTATTCGGTGAGTGAACCAAAATTAGTTCACTTACATGATCATTTTTCAAGAAAGTTGATTTTAAAGAGTTAAAAAAAAAAAAAAACAACAAAAAAACCAGCCAAAAACTCTGCTTTTCTCCATGTCCTGTTTAAGCAATGACACATGAAGAACTTTATGTTCAAACAATTACCTGGTACTTTAAATAGGACACTAAGGGAATCACATTTTAAATGTATTCACACAGCGTAAAACTAATCCTCCTCCTGGGAATACCAGTGCAAATCAGAGTAACTCCTCGGAGGTCAATTGAAGTACACCAGCATAAAACAAATGTAAGGCAGAGGAGAATCAGGCCCCATCCACCTCTATATTAATGCAGAGGTTGCAGATCATCTGCAATGATAAAGTGAGCAACATAAATATAACTGACATGTATTCAATTGATCTCACATCCTGTCGACTATTCACAGCTCCAAATATAGGGCTGAAGAACAATGGTTCGAGGAAGGGAGGCAGAAATGCCGGTTCTACCCCATTCACACATTCCTATCTGCTAATACCTCTGACTGGGACTGCCCTCATCTCCCCACAGTGCTAAATTGTTGTAGGTTTAATCTGACATTATCCCCTTGCTCCTGAAGAACAACTTCTCCTTACCACAAAATAAAACAAAAAATACCAGGATGCACAGGAGAGAAGATAAATGCAAAAATCTGTGCAAGCGTGAGAACCTAGAGACAACCAAGCAAGAAAATCCCTCTCTAACATACCATATATATAAAAGGCACTAGCAAATGGATTCATTATTTAGAAATCTGGCACTGAGGAAGAATGGTATGTGCACAGGGGAGGAAGACTAAAATATGAGGCTATCGCAAAGTATGGTGTCATTTGTGCTAATTTAAGTGGATCCGTAATTATTTCCTACAACTTCATGATGTCCTGAACCAGCTTTCTCCTCCCCTGGCAGGCTGATAAAAGGATCCTTAGCAACACACTAAATATATTATGCAATGTATTGAATACTACTGAGAAAAAGCACTGAATTCACTGAAACAAAGAACATCAGGTGCAAACATCACCACCTCCAGGGAAAGATCAGCTTTAACTATTTATCACCTTAGTAAGCACAGGCATTCTCTTTTATCTCTGTTACCGGCTCCTAACGGTATTTGCTACATTTAACAAAGTTAAGGTGAATTTTACCTCAAATCTACTTAGGCTCGAGCTCTTTGACCGAGACTTCTTGCGGAGATAGACCGAGAAGAACCGACGCACTGTGAACTTCTTCATGTTCATGTCCATCGCCCCGTCCCAGCTGCGGCGCGGAGCACGAAGGAGCTGCGGCGCCGCCGGAGAAAGCTAGCGCATCCCGATTGCCCCCTATTTATATCCACAGGCAGGAGGAGATCCTCCGAAGTCTCTGCTCCTGTTCATCGAGCCGGGCGTAGCTATATGTGCGAGGGGTCCGTTGCCGGAGCCATGGGAGCCTGCTGCTTGCAGTCCGGAGCATAAAGGCGTTCTACTCCCTCTCGCTTTCCCGTGTTTACCTTTCGGTGCGGAGAGCCGAACTCTCTCCCTCGGCTCCCTCTCCCCCTCGCCTTAGGTCCTACTACATCCAATCAGGCTCTGCTCTGGCTGCATGCATAATCAGCGCCGGCAGATGACAGCTCCTGCGTCCCAGGCGGAGCAGGTCTGAGATAAATATTAGATGTGTCTATTGCTTTGCACTCCCCTCTCCTCTCAGTCAGGCTCTTTCAATTTCCTGGTTTCCGAATCACATGGGGAATAGGCACATGCTGCACTTCTGTTTTTAGCTCGGAATTTCAACGCTGCTATAATTACTGAGGGCTACGGTGGTCAGATCCGAGAAGAAATCAGCTCCCGCACGAGAATCTCTCCTGGGAGAAGGCTGAAAGACGCCATGAACCCACTGTCTGAGCAAAAGGGTCTGAACCTCCTTTTATTCTGAGGACTATGCAAAATAACATTGCCCCCTGCCCCCCCCCACCCCCCCAGAATTCAAAAAGCTTGAAATCCTGTTCATAGATTATCCGCCTGCTTTACATTAAAATACCTAACACTCGCACAGTTCTGAAAATAGAAAGCACAATCTAAATGGTAAGTATTACTATTCTTACTGTACTACAGCAGGGAGCTATAGCCCTTCTAAGAGGTTAAATATGTACATCTATTTACAGGCTATAATTTTGAGCCGCTCGCTATACTGGAAGCCTGCAGACTTACAGCTGCACCCCCACGCCCCCAACATAATCACATTTTTCAGCTTTTCTTCAAAAACTAATGAATTTCAGTGTGATCCAGGGACTGAAGAGCTTTCTCCGCCTGCTGCACGCAGCTTGGGCTCCTTGTCCTTGGCAGCCTTTCCATTCTGACTACTAAGGAGCACCCAGACATACCTTTCTCCCGTAACCTCATATGGAAAGTGAATGGCTCTGATGACTTATTAATGACTCAGATAAATAAGCCCAGGGAGAGCTGACACCACTACAGGCTGAGAAGACTCTTGGAGGTTAAACGGCAATACCACTCCAGTCAATCTGCTCTAAAAGAGAGACATGCATTTTGCTTTAATTGCATGTCTGGACTCTGTTGAGAACTATGTTGGCTGGTCATGCCTGTCACTACCTGCTTTGTTCATAGGTTCTCTGTCCCTCTCTTCTGTCTAAAGCTCACCAGAATCTATATGTACCTGGAAAAGCATATAAATAGGAAAAAGTAAAAAAGAAAAAGAACATTTTGGCATCTATGGTTTCATTAAAAAGGAGGTCAGATTGGAAGGACTACCATTAGTGCTGGGCTCCATAATCTCCCACAGCCTCTGACTCTTCTGTGCCTGCACCACTGCCGTCTCCCCCCATCCCAAGATAACTGTAGCGCAGTGGCAGTCTGCTTTATCCCTTTCTCTTCTCAGTGCCTCCTTCTGATCGCTTCCCTGGTTCTCTTGTTTTGCAACAACGTATGTCTTCTGGGGTTGCTTTCAAGGTGCTGCCCTGGTGTAAGCCACGTCAAGCCTTGGAGCCCTTTGCCACTACAGTTGTGTTGGTTCCTGGGTAAAGATCCTGGAGCGAAGGCAACTGACCCAGGAAAGGTATCTATATAAGGTACACCAAAAACCCTTTCCACAAGCAAAACAACAAAGAGGTTAAATTTGGCTGGTACCATCAACGTGAAAATTATTTGCTGATGCAGCCTATCTAGTCAAGTCAACCTTGCAGCAGTAAAATCCAAAGCGGCACAAAGGCCCCAGGCGCTCACCTGCCTACCTGACCCTCCTCCCACCCACACCACCGGGCTGCTGCTGCTGCTGCCGCCTCCTCCGCTTGGCAGAGAGGAGCCCCGGCAGCAGCCCGGCCAGCCACCTTCCTGCCGACAAACAGACAAGTTCAGGGTAGCTCCCTGAACCCTTCCCATCACAGATACAACAAAATCCCACCTGGACACTGATGTCTTTATTAATGCAGAGGAAGTGGTAATTTCCCAGCTTTGAATACAGAGCGGGTGTGTATCCTGCTGGGTATAATAATAATAAGTGTATGAGTGCCTATTACTACTGGTACTAGTAGATTTATCACAGCTTCCCCATCCCATTATGCATGTAGTGCTTTCACGTGTAAGGACACACAGTCACCATTAAATGTACCTGCTCTGTAATAAACTTCCAAGAATATTACACAGAATTAATACCTAACTATCAGGTACACTTATTACATTCAGAATTTTATTTTTCACCCTGTGTCCCCCCCCGTCCCCCCTCTTGAAAAAAAAAAATCCCTTAGAATGTATTGGCAATTTATGGTGAACATCAGAGCAAAAGATAGCCCTTGATGCTAAATGTTAGACGGTAACATGAACAGCATTCCCAGACTAGGGGGTAAGTCTCTTGCATCCCTGCCAAGACACAGCCATGGAAACAGGCATGATCTCTTTGCTTTCTCACTCCTCTTTCAACCCGGTGATTAGGGATTAAACACAGAAGGACAACCATCCATCAGTGCCAGGACACTGCTCTTCCCGTCTTGGGCAGCAGAGCAACAGAGATATTACTGAGTGTACCTTCCAACTGTAAAAAGCAAAAGCAACAGAGTTACAAAAATGTACATAAAAAAGAGTACAAATACAGATAGGAAACAAAATACATAAGCATGTAAAACTAAAGCATAGGGATAGGCATCCGAAGAGCAAGTTCTACTACAGTTCCATTGACATGGCATGCTTCAAGACATGGAACTTAACTTTGCTTCAGAAAAACAAATAAGAAGAGGCTTCAAAAGCATTAACGCAAACTTTCAGTTAGTCAGACAATATCCACTTTTCCCAATAACTCTAATAAAAAGGTGTAAGCCAAAACATAAATTAGATTAAATTGGAACATTCGTCGTTATATTTAAAAACATACAACTGTCAGATCAACCTACAATGTGAAAAATTCATTTCACTTAGAAATTCATGGCTGTAAATTATTTATCAGCTCCCCTCTGAGCAATTTTAACTGCTGAGGAAACTCGATGGAAAAAGAAACCCACCAATGTCTCTGTTTAAGACAAGAATAAACAAAACTTGTGGAAGGGGCATATGAAGCACTGACATCAAGCAGTAATACTCTGTATTCTAAAATATACTTTTTAAAACTAGACTCATATTTGCTGTAACACAAAATAAATAAATACAAGACCATGGCTGTTCCTCCTCCTCCTCCCAGTGAACTTAATAGCAAAATAAAAATTTACTTCAACTGGAAAAGGGCTTAAAAAAACAAACAAAAAAAAGCCCCAAACCAGGATTCAATACAAACTCTCCAACAGAAACCACTTGAAATTAGATATTAGACAACCCAGGTTCCAATTTTTAAAAGAGAAATGGAGAATTCCCAGTTAACATGCAAGAAAAGCCAAAGGTCCTTTCCTCAGGTGTTCAGATGGACCATACCAACAGTAGTAACAGACTGAAAGACCCAGACTTAGGACATTCACATGGGGCAGTGATGGAGCCTGCACAGAACATAAGCAAGAAGGATGCCAGTGGCCGATGCCGGATGAATCATCAATTTCTAAAGAAACAAAGTAACTTGAGATAACTGTTTACATGAAAGAACACGCAAGTCCAAGACATCTACCACAAACCACTGGCTGGATGATAAAATTACTGAGAGAAATTTTGTATTACTCTATTACATCAGGCCCTATTTCCAGAGTGGACCTTCTAATTTTTTTTACGTGGATCTACAATTTATAAGCAAATCCAGAATGACTTTGCTACTTGAACAAATTTAGCTATCACTGTAAAAGTGAAAACATATCAGTTGATAGAATCTTCCTTGCAAATGCAATCACTATTGCCTATGCTTCCTCAGTAAGTTCATCAGAAAACCAGAAAAAAAATGCAGAGAAAAGTAAGAAAGCATCAGAGGCACAGACACCATAGACAGAACGAATGAGATTAGCAGAATGTAGCATGCAGAGAAAGGGAAAATGAGACTCCCACAACAGAGGCCCAAGAGACAACGCTACAGAAAAGGTGAATTACACAGTACCATTTATGGTCTCATTAAAGAAAATCAGGAGCAAGAGCAGATGTTTCCAAGAGACATCAATGAGCAGAATAAGGAATGACACTTTCCCCCAGGTGATTAGATGGTACATGACTCTCTCAGTAATTGCTGTTTCCTGATCTTGAATGCTGGACAAATTTCCACATGGCTTTTATTTCCTCAATGAACAAGTGAGGTGGTTATTTTTGTTATTGATGTTTCTTTAAAAAAACATGATGGGCTTTGCCCAAAGAAATGCCTGGGCTTTGATTTCATTAGAGCAGCATACCAATGTGGGTCACAGCCTTTCCAGCTGCCATACCTAGTTAAATACCTTGTCCAGTTTAGCATGACACTTACTTGAGTGGAGTTTTCTCTCTCTTTCTCACTCAAAAAAAAAAAAAAAAAAAAAAGGCACATTTCCCTGCCAGCACTGCGGAGTACAGGCAGCGACTTGCCACCTCAGACATTCTTCTCTCCAGCAGTGATAAGTGATCAGCAGTGTTGGCTGGATGGGGATGTAAGGGAATAGGCAGGGAAGAAAGTGCTTATTCCCCCTTCTCTCACCTCCTGCTCCTCTCTGCGTATCACAAGCTTCAGTAATTTTCAACCTTTTCCATATATGAACTACGACAAGCTCCAATAGAGGTGCAGGCTCCTTCAGCCATTTTGCAAATTAAAAATCACTGTTCAGAAGGAAGAAGAAAGCAAAGTCATACATCTTGTCTAGTGGTGTCTCATGAACTGGCAGGACGCAGACTCCTCGGCTACAGTCTTCTCTACTCCGAAGAGCAACGTAACAGGCCTACAACACCTGTTTAATCTTGCATATGTGGTCTCAAGGCCTCAGGAGTCTGGGCAAAGGCAGAGTAACTGTTATACCCATATATATGTAATTCCTTAATTGCTAAAATTATTATCCAATACACTGGCAATCATATGAAAGGTGACTACTATAAATACAAGCGCAGCAATCACAGGAGAGAACGACTTGCTTTGAAAAGACCAGTTTTGCTCAATATGGTGATACTCTGATTAGTGGATTCCATTCAACAGCTTCAAATGTTCTTAAAAATGTTCATGAAAATAAGTTCTTGGTAGATTTGAAGCCTATATTTTGCAGGGATGCAAGTAGCTCAGATGGAAAGTCTTCTGTACTTTTCTCTCTAATAAACTACTTCAGCAGATGAGATTAAAAAATTTACTTCATGGCACCAAGAGGGCAGATCATCTCTGTATGTGTCATGCTGGTACAGAAGAGGTCTCCTTCCTGCAGTTGCCTAAAAATCTAATTCCTCAGTCCCTCCTAGACACCCACTAGCTACCTGACGATAGAGCGATGTTACTTTCAGAGCTATCAAACAGGGAGCACTATGAGGACATATGGCTTGTTCTTATTCGTGCAGGCAGAACAGGGACTGCCGCAGAAATAATAGCTCCAGGACACGATAACAAGATTTGATTGAGTTTTCAGCAGATGACAGACGTTTTAACTCTCACAAACACATCTTGTGTTAGGGCTTGAACATCAGATTGGCAAGTGTCACAACTGCTGTATTGACTGCTCCCATATGTGATTTGCTACTTATAGACTCACACGAACATGCAACAGCATCACTGGCCACACACATGTCAGTTGGCTGTGGACTACTTCTAGGATGGAGATCAGGTTGTCTAGCGATCTGCATTGAAAGTAGGCCAGGAAGAGCATCAGCTTCAATTTTCTTTTTAGTGATGTCACTGAGAGTTCTACTTTCTTGGCTGATACTGTATACTGGTCTTTCTGGATTTTGGTGACTTAGATGGAAATATAAGGCAAAGAACCCAAAAACCTCATCTCCGTTATATTACATAAGCTTCTACACCAGTATGGTTGAAGGATATTGCTGAAGATACAGTTCCGCTCTCTCGCCTTTGGATAATAAGCAGAAAATCATACTGTTCTATAATGGACTAGAAAGAAGGATGCTACTTGGCTACTGAAGTATGAACAGTCTTACCACATGAATATTTATGAATATCCACTTCGAGTGAACATTATACAATACAAAATCGGATGGAAGGATTTCATTATGCACAGCATATGTTTACTGTTTATTCAGACTAGCCATGAACAATACTAAGAAGTAATGCATTCATTAGAAATCTGCTAATAGGCAAATTTAACTTGATAGGCTCTGAAAGACATCATACACCTAACAGGAGAAATAGTGCGTGGAACATTACTGAAACCCCTGTTTTTACTTTTAATAATCTTCACCAGACCAAACTGACACTGCAGTAAACAGAAATGCCAGACTACTGTTTGCCGTTGAAATCCTGAGAGAAAGACAAGTGCAGAATGGGGTTTGCAAACTTTTATGCAAGGAAGTATCAGTTTTAGGCAAAATTTTTCCTTTTGATAAGCTAATAAAACTACACACCAAGGTACAAAAGTAAACAAGGCAGACAAAAAGCATTATATTTAGTTAACCTGAGTGACCTGAATTAATATCCTCCTATATCTGAGGCTGTTTTGTATGACTTTGAAAAAGCTTAATCTCTCTGGCTATGTCTAGCTCCAGGGCAGGTACAAAACCCAGCCACATCCTAGATCCTCTATTAGAATGGGGGCACAGATTGCATGGTATTTCTCTTATTCTTTTCTACTGGCACCTCGTGTCTCCAGCGAAGAAAATAGAGGTATTTTTAGCCAGAAAGGAGCCAAAGTGCACTCCCAGGGAAGCTCCTGATTTTGACAAGTGGGTGTATAAACTCAGGACCCTAGAGGTTTGCACCTGCACTGCAGTTTAGTCACATCTCTGTTTCAAATCTCCTATAAAATGAGGCTGGAGCACTCCACCGCTGCATGACAGCTCTGTCAGAGTAAACACAATGTTCGTTATTATGTGCTCACAGCCAAAATTTCAGTTTAAGCCTGGCATATATTTACTAGTTTTGTTTACAGAAACAGATTAACTCTGAGTAATGTCAAAAAAAGAGTAAACCGATGGGACATGCAAATTTACCTTGGCAGACATTGCCTCTAGCAGGGCAAATGACATATGGGATATTTTCAAAATATATTACACACCTAACAGTTGCTGAAAATCAGGCTTAAGGTCGTATGAACACCTACTCCATGTTAGACACCACAAAAGTGAGATTCATATGTAAAAAAATCAGTAATCACTCTTGAAATCTTTAGCATTGGCTTCCTTCTTGTTGGACATATATTTCTTTTTAGTCAAATTTTGAAGAACTACTTTAAATTACGGTAACAACAGTACTTAACTCGAGATTACAGGCACAGCTCTCCCTGCCTATTTTTGAAATAGAAGCTGAAGAAACAGGCAGAGAAAAAAAAAGGTCTGAAGTGTTGTGATACACCCCCTCTTTCTGTCTCTAATACAGCTACACAGGAAGTGTGAAACTGAAAAAAATCATGCTAAATCATTTTACCCTTCAAAAAATTTAGTTAGATTCCATCTGATATTTACAAAACCACATAATGATTTCTTAATCCACATAGAACATAGCCTAAGGTCCCGTTTTACTGCTAACAAACTAAAACCAGCATTAAACTCATCTTCCATCCACTTTATATAGTAAAGCTAAAGAAATTGGCATCGGGATTTCATAACACCAGAAACTGAGAAGGATGTGGGAATAGCACTAGCAAAATTACTATGTTAGCATCTACTCTAAGATTTGTGACATCACGAAGCAACAAAATCCAAGTTTTTTGAGCTACTTTGAAAACATCCACATGCCTGGGGCTGCAGATGTATAACCTCACAGCAGCGCTCGACTGTAGAGGTGGCTGTGTAGGCAGCTCTCTTGGGATCAAAGCGAAGTGGCCCCCATCCAATAACTGACCAAAGACAGAGGGATGAGCAATAGGGCTCCACTTACCACAAGGACTAAGTGGGTCCAGAGAGAGGGGCTGCGGTTCAGTGACAGCATCTTACGGGTAAAGGCAAGAAAGACAAGTCATACAAATGTCTCTGGTTTAGAACTGATTGCTGTTGCAAGGCTGGAGCCCACTATAACTTGGATATTTTTAACACATTCGGTGATCTTCTCCATATTTAAACTCAGCTGCATAAAGCGTCACCTTCTCTCAACTGTAGTGCCACTTCTCACGTAAGCCACCAGGCAGCAAGAAGTACATGATGCTCTTTCTGCCTAACTAAGCCTGCCCACACTGGAGGTGAGCCTTCCTGACTGATGCTTCAACAAATATCTGGAAGAAATTTCAACATTTTGTATATGTGTGAAATTAGCTATAAAGGGCACATACAGAATATATAGCACCCAAATGTTTGATTAATGTAATGACAATCTAGTGAACAAAAAAATGCCAACTCATCATATTAAGTCAATTAAAGTCTTTTGCTTCTTTTAGTGAATTTAGTATATCCTTTCAAATCGTGAAATAACCTTATAATTCAACATGAGGTATAGATAGAAATAAGCAACACTGACTACGTAAAACACAAACACGTATGAAACAAGAATGTATTTCCCATACGTGCAATGCCAAATCGTCTGTTTTGTCTGTTTTTCATGAACTAGAGATGACAGTGTACAATTAATTCTACCATAAAGTAAGCCATACTATTTAATAGAAGTTCAAATACTTACTAATACATAGATATATTGATTAAAATCCTACAGAACTTCTGCTGTCCTTCTTAATATGCTATATGGCACAACGCACATTTGTGGCCAAGATGTTATAAAACTCCAAATAAAACTGTCTACTTAAATACAGTGATTGCTATTCAAACAAAACAAAACATGCTTTAACACACAAAAAACCCCATTAAATTCATTACTACACCAGCAATCTGATGTTTGACTCTAATATTTTTTTGAACCAATGAAAAAATCCTACAGGAACCAGCTATCTCTGAACAGTAAACTTACAGACAAGTAAACTTGTCACAAAGGAGCCATCTCAAATTCATAAAGCATGCACTGTATAGTGTGGGATTCACACACTATACATTCACTGAAATGTGACACCATTGTCCTAATACATTACTGGGATCTGGTTTTGTATTCTGATACCTCCTTTGATGTCTGATATGCAATCTTATCATTCAAAGTGATGTGGGACGGAACACCTACCCATTAGGAGACTGGTAAAGACTGAGATTGTTCTTTTGCTTCAATTCCCAAAGGAGAAAACAGATGTATACCTCAGAGATGAGGGACATATAATGCAATTGCTGCACAAACTTGTAACAAGGTTCCCTCTCCCTCCATTACAGACAATAGAGACTTTTTAAACCTTCCAAAGAGCTTTTCAAGGGCAGTTTGCTCTGGTTGGGCTGCCTAGAAAACACACACAAGCAAGGCCGTCACAGAGCATTTCAAAAGGCACAGCAGAGCCTTGCTGCTGTACATCTTGGGGACTGAAAACTGCTTTATTTACCACCGTGATTTTACTATGTTCTTAACATTTAAAATATCTTCTTTTCTCCCTGCCTTCACTCCTGAGTCCTCTCCTCATATCCTCTCTCACTTCCTATTCCTCAGATCTTCTCTTCAAATGTATGACTCACTTCTTACCTTCATCCCTCTTAACTCAAGAAATAACAATTAAAAAAAAAAAAAAAACAAAAACAAAAACTTGAGCTTGAAGGGAGAAGGATTGCTTTCTGATACTTGATTTTTAGCAACTATTTTATAGCACATATCTGGAGTTCAGAAGGTCCAAAAACATACAAGAAAAAAATACAAGTGAAAAGGAATCAGAAAAGGACATTCAGGGGACTACACCTGTCATGTAGCAACATGTAGGTTGGTAACAGAAAGACAGAGATACATCCTTTTAGCAACATGACTGATTTTTGCAGTATTATTGGGTGTTTCCTAACATACCTGACTTTAAAATCTCTTGGCTTTTGGAGTCACAGCAATACATAAGAAAGAGAATCACAGAATCTCCTAGATTGAAAAAGACCTGTAAGATCCCGTAGTCCAATCATTAACCTAACACTGACAAGCCCACCACTAAACCATATCCCAAAGCTCTATATCTACAGGACCCTTAAATATCTCCAGGGATGGGGACTCTACCACTGCCCTGGGTAATGCGTTCCAATGCCTGACAACCCTTTCAGTAAAGAAATTCTTCCTAATATCCAATCTAAACTTCCCTTGGTGCAACTTGAAGCAATTTCCACTGAAGAAAAAAAATACAGCTGGTTACCCTGGCCCAGTTAACCTGCTGCAAGATGGGTGCAGCTGTAAGGGATGCTGAAAAACAGGAACTGAAACAAGTTCTTCACGGGAAGGAGAAGTGAAGCTAATGCCACCCGTTTCTCACAGGGCTAGTGGTAGGTTTGGAGGCTGCATGGAGGTTTGTTGCATTTTAGACAAAAAGATCTTGGCTCCTAAGAGGGATATCATTAGTGCTGGCATATGCCATCACTTGTAGCCTCAGTCTGCCATCTCCAGGCCACCATTTCCTTCTTCCTCTCTGTTAGCACAAATATTCACACAGCCACAGGAGGAACCAAACTGGAGAACTGGTCCAAGTTAAAATGGGACCAAAAAACACCCCAGAATATTAATTTTAAACCAGTTCAGTTCCGTGTGCTGATTCACTGTGTGGCTATACAAATATCTGTGCCAACTCAGTATTTGTTGCTGTAATGGGGGCAGGAACATGTGCTTACGAGATGGCTCTGCCCCCTTCATTGGCAGAGGTGGGTTATGTCAACATAAACTGCCTGCTTCCCAGATATGAAAATGGCACACCATTGCTGCCTGGCCCAGCAGAACCCAAATCACTGAGACAGCCACGACAAACTATCCTTTAG
>NW_009649946.1:2359804-2379315 GCF_000708025.1 Charadrius vociferus
CATAAAACTAGCAGAAGTGGATTGGCTAAAACTAGACAAGAGCTGGAATCATGCATTGCCATTATATGCTTTCCAAAATGTTGAATCTATGACTCTCAGCTTGTTTAGAAGGAGAAAGATCCCAAAGGGTGACAGAGAGTAACTTATAGCTGTGGTGCCATGTGTAACCACTGGGAAAGCCAAGAACCCTACTGAAATTAACTGGGCTCCCCATTAGTGCAGAAGCTCAACCACTTGGAATGTAGTGCAGAACTAATACTGCAGGTTACAGAGATATTAACTGCCTCTAAAACTTTCTAAATAATATTTTCTGGCATTTGTCTGATCTAATCTTCTGTGGCTGCTAATACTTTCCTTGTCAGGCTATTCCATGTTCTGTTACATCTGTATAACCGCACACACAAACATACACATCTTACAAATCTCTGTACGTAACTAGCATGAATGCTAGTTTATGCAGAACCTGAGTATAGGTTCGGTGGTACAGATCTGAGACACCAGCGTGAATGCAAATGGCATGACCTAAGCTCTACAGTTTGGATGTGTATGATGCACATTGATCAGCGAATTTGAAAACCGCTATCAAACGCAACATGGAAGTAACCACAGGCAGCCAACCAACATACAAATTGCTAAAACTCTTATAAAGTTGGTTTAATGCCATCATAAAGTCATCATACAATTAGTGGTTTCCGGTAGTTGCTACTCCCATTGGGAGGCTCTCTAGAAACTCACCTTTCTACTCACTCACTGTAGTGCCCAGCCTAGATGCACCATAGCCAACTTAAAAAACTTTGTTCCTATGCCAGCATCTTTCTTTAACTTCAGTATTTCTTTTCCCTACCTATAAGCAGATTTTGTTTTTTAAAGGGTAATCATATCTCCTCCCAGTCTTGTTTTGGCTGTGCTAAATGAGAGTGGGCTCTTTTAGCCTCCCCTCACTCAACTGTCTCTCTCCATACTCATGTCCCAATAGACAGCCTTGTCCTAGACTTGTTCATGTCTATATTCATCTTCCTTGTAGATACCATGAACAGAATAGGTTTTATCAGAGATTCAGTAGTAGCATTAATTAGAAGTTCTTCGTCACAAGTAGTACTTCAGGGTTTTCCTCAATTTTTCCATGACTGTTTCAGATTTTGCTTCACTGTTGCCCTGTAACTTGAGCAGGAGACAAAGCCAGTCTTCCTTGGCAGTGTACGCTAATCAAGTTTTCTATGGCTGTTGGGTACTCAATGGAGAGAGACAGAAAGCTCTGGGATCCCCTCTTTGGATCCTCTGAGGTGCACAGGGTAAGAGGAATCATTTCTCTTCTGGAATGCCTTTACATTGACTGCAAAAGGAGTCTAGACAATTATCTTTGATTGGATACCTAACTATAGGCAGCTAGAGTGAGACAAATTCCTTCCTTCAGGACCTGATTTGGCCCAGTGATTTACAAATTTTCATTCTAATTTAGTACTACAGAAATTAGCATAAACCACTTTTCCTACACAATGATGCAGTTTTCTGTACTGTTGGCACTTCCTAATTTTATGCTATCAGCAAATGTGATCTTCTTTTTCTTAGCTTTGATTTTGATGCGACTTATGACATTATTAAACCAGAATAGTCTCAAGATCACTCCTTCGAGACCTCTGAGAGCAATGCCTTCTTGATGCCGAAGACGTTTCTCTGGGCAGTGTGTGTTGTATTCCCTTTCATTTCACAAAATGTATAGTCTTTTAGTTGGGGGTGGTGTCTGAAGATTGCATGACATACTCAAGTAAAGGCTGAAAAGTATTTAAAATCACCACAAATGTAACTTTTTTAATAGTATTGTTTTAAAAGACAGTCTTAAGATTTTTTGGATTTTGACAAAATTTTTAACGCACTTGGAGCTAGAAATACCCCTATAACCAAAGTGTTGTTACTTATTTCATAGAATGGTTTAGGTTGGAAAGGACCTTGAAGATCATCGAGTTCCAACCCCCCTGCCATGGGCAGGGACCCCTCCCACTAGACCAGGTTGCCCAGGGCCACGTCCAGCTTGGCCTTGAACACCTCCAGGGATGAGGCCTCAACAACCTCTCTGGGCAACCTGTTCCAGTGCCTTACAACCCTCAAAGTGAAAAACTTCTTCCTAATGTTTAATCTAAACCTGCCCTCTTCCAGTTTATAGCCATTCCCCTTCGTCCTGTCACTACATGCCCTAGTAAAAAGTCCTTCCCCAGCTCTCCTGTAGGCCCCCTTTAGGTACTGGAAGGCCACAATAAGATCTCCCTGGAGCCTTCTCTTCTCCAGGCTATTTGCAAAGTTAATGGCATAAATCTAACTTGCAACTGGACCTAAGGTTCCTGCCTTCACTTCATGCAGGCTGGGAGGTGGTTCTACTGGACTTATGAAGACTTTTAACAACTCTAAAGCAACATTTCTTGCTATGAATTACTTCATATTAAGACAAAGGCATATTTATTTCTTGGGCTACTTTAAGTACACAGTGTGAACACACATCTGCTTTTTTTAACGCTCATTCAGCAGGCAAAAATGTCAAGCAGTAGTTTGAAAATAAGAGGTAGGAGGATGAGACCAACTTTTGGAAAAAGGATTGACAGAATAAAAGCAAATTCGGCCCTCGTCAACCTTTTTGTCTACAGACTTTTCACATGCTTCTCTCCTCTCTCCCAGTTCCCTTTATGAGAGAGTTCCAAATAATAACCTACATTTTCAGACACATGGGAGATAAGAAGCAGCGGAGGACAAAGAAAAGTTTGTTATGCTGCCAATTTGGAAAGCACATTAAGAAAAATGAGGTTGCTTTATAATGCTAGTTCTTGTTCTGTGGAGCTGCAGAGTCACTTGCCCTAACCATAGAACATTAGACTAATTTTATCTAGCCGTGGATCCTCCAGAGAATGGGTTAGAAAGGGAAGGATTTCAAGGGGTAGGGAGGAAAAAAATTAAAAAAAAAAAAAAAAAAGAAAGAAAGAAAGAAATGGGGGACACTGTCAAGTTCAGAAAGCAAGCGCTGCAGCAGACAACTCATCTCCCTTTTCTTCCTTCATGGTTCCCACAGGACAGGAACACACTGTACAATCCTGCATTGAAGTCATTAGTTAATTGAATTACCACACCAACTGAGTATTCTGACCTTTTCTGTACAACTGAATTCTTCTATCAGATCTTGAATTTTATGGAGCATTAAGAAATGTTTTGGTAGTTTAGGTTTTTTAAAATGGGCTTTTTCATATTTTTCTGCCTCTTGGAATCATCAAGTGGTCAAAATTAACCTTGGCCATATGCATTAACCGTGCATTTCTTCCCTTGATAAAAAAAACCCATTCTTTTAAAGTAATTCCATTACCTTGGAATCTATTAATGCTTGTTTTGTTGACAACTTCAACATAGCTGTGAGAAATTTTCCCCTCAGAACCACTAATGCATAATCTGAATTTTACCCTAACCTTGATTTGAGTTTTGTTTGGATACTTCATGAGGTTTTTTATTTGAAAAAGAATGAACCTAAGCAATCATGGGATAAATACGACTATCTAATATTTCTTAGATAAACGTACTGTTCTTAAATCACTTTTAAAATTTTTAAGTTTTAAAGCCCGTGGCTCAGTAGAGCACTCCGATTTAAAGATGGTTAAAACTTTGTATTCCCTAAAAATATGCACAACTTAGCAGACGAAAAAGACATTCTCAAAATTTCCTATGAAGTTTCAGAAAAACTCTGAGAAGATTTCTTAAAATTCTTTTCTACCATGCAATATTTTGAATTATTTCATCATAGCAGAATATAATAGGAAGCATGTAAATGTGAGTGGAAAGGGACCTCTGCAGGTCTCTAGCCCAGCCTCTTGCCCAAAGCAGGGCCACTGTCAGCATTAGATCAGGTCAGCTGTGGCCTCTTCTAGCTAAGTCTTGAAGACCTGCAGATGAAGACTCCACAGTATTGCTGGGTGACCTACACCAGCGCTGCTCTGCTTTCTAGGTGAAGAAGTTTTACCTGATCTCCAACCTGAGCCTCCCTTGCTGGCACTTGTAGCCATTGGCCACAACTGTTTTGCCTGGTGTTATCAAGAAGAGTTTGGCACCTCCATCTTCTGACTATCCTTCACACAGATAGAGCTCTTTCACCACTCCTTAGCATCTTCTTTACTAAAGTATGCAAACCCAGACCCCTCAACTTCTCCTTGAAATAACGTGCTGTAGGACCTGGCCATCTTCGTAGCCCTTTCCAGTTCTTCAACAACCCTCTTGACTTAGGTCTCCCCAAAATGGATAGTATAAGATAAGATGGATTTATTAGTAAGAAACAACTGTGACCCATGGCTATTTTTAAATTAAAAAATACATATATTTTTACAAAACTTGTCAATAGTAGGGATGCATGTGTTATGATACTAGTCATGAAATAATAAAACATCATTATTTATAATTTAATGAAAATTGCTTTAATATATGCAAATCTCAAAAGTTTAAATCATATTTAAACTAAAAAATTCAAAGTGAAATCATTACACTTTTTTGTCTGCAAGAATTGTCATCAAAATTGAAGTAAAAAAGTTCAGATTTTCAATACTTCCGCATTTCTCATGTAAAAGTATATAAGCCTCTTTATTTTACAAAGGCATTTAACTAGTTGTATCTACTATTTTCATTTAAGTATGCATTTTTCACCAGATTGCTTGATTCTTGTAGAAGTGAAACAGCCCAAATCTTTCTTACCTCCAAGCAACTCAGCATCAGAACTCAAACATACATTACTATGACTACTAGCAATAGCACCACTGCTTTTTCCATGTAGCATTACTGTTATCAAAACAAACATAAAGCAATTGGTCCCGAAACAGAAATTATTGTTGCTAACCTTTATGTGTTCATGATAAGAAAGTTCTGGAAGCACAACCTGCATTAAAGTAGACATTAAGGTTACATGGGATTTCTTGTACTGATCAGATTAAAGTTTCTTGCAACTCAGTAAGAAGTATCTCTCATTGACCAGTAGTAAACGTGGTTTGTGGGTTTTTTTTAACAAAAAGACACCATTCACCTAGCCACTTACATAACAGACACTAGACATGATGACATGCATTCTTGAAACTTGTGTGCATTCGTGTATATCCTGAGGGATAATATAGGATTACATTTGTTTTGGCTGTACAGCTTAAAACCAGTTTTGAAATAAATTGCCCTTTCCTCAGTAATTTCTCAACACAATGGGCACTTGCTTCTAACCTCTTCTGGTAGCAAGCTCACTGTGTTTCCTTGGATTAGATCTCAATTTAGTGTCCTTTAATGAGAATTTTCCTACAGTTATGTGATTGTACAAATGATACGGTAATACAGTTGTTTTTCATGTCATGATTTTGAAGACACTAGTGTTCAAGCTAGATAATAGCAATCCCTTAACTAAATCCTGGCATGTCTCTAGACATTTACATGACTCTTTCCTGGAGTTTTCTTATTTCCTCTGTGGTTATGTTTTCAGATAATGTACACGGGATATTAGACACTTCTTGTACTACAGGGGCACTACTGTGTGATTCTTTCACATCCTTCTACAACCCCTTTCCAAATACCCTACCTTTTCAACTGTTGGTGTGCACAGGGCAGACACAGCCACTGTGTCACTCATCATTTCTCTGTTCCTATTCTTAAGCGCATGTCAGGCCTGCCATCAGCAAAATGACACGTGTCAAACTGTTAACGGGAGAATATGAAATTTATGGAATGCTCCTATTTCAATTTTTCTGTTTGTAAGCTTCCTTTTTTTGTTGTTGTTTTGAATTACGACACCACATTAGCATTGTTCTAATTACCTTCATCACCCAAAATACATTTTCTAAGCTACTGGCACTTAGTCTCTCAAATCTCAGTGAAGTAATGCTAATAACTTCTGCTAATCATACTGTCCCCCCTTTCCAGTGAAAAAAAAACCAGCCTCATCTTCATTGTCCTCACAGCCTGACTTACCTTCTGTAGCCATCGGAAGATACCAGCAAACAACAATCCCTTTAAGAGACTCAAGGAGGGAAAAGGAAGAAAAGGTACCTGAAAAATTCACATGTCCCCGGGAAGAGGAAGAAACACGTGTGAACTACAACATGGAGATTTAGCAAGTACAGGTTGGAAAACGCAAGAGCAACATATGTACACATATCTGATGCTGGCAGCTACCAAAGGGGTCACATTGGGCATGCAGATGCCTTAAGACTTCAATGACCAAAGGGTCATTGCCTAACCAGGTCTGACTCTTTATGCTTAGTGGGAAACACATTCCTCACGAACACTTTCATACGTATCCTTTCCACTGTATTATCTCTAAATCAACATGCACACAAAATATGATTTTCATATATATTAAATGCCGACTGTTGAATTCATATCCAGCCGGGTTTAAATTCTTCAAACACTCTGAGACAGTTGGCTACTGAAGGTAAATGCACTGGCCATATAGACAACTTGCTGTTAGCAGCTCAAGTGTGCTATATACAATTTCTAAGTGTGGAAAATATGTATTTATTTTTCTTTTCTTCCTCACCTATTATCAGACTCAGTAACTTGTCTTTCAGGGAAATCATAAAGCCACATTGAATGTCTTCCTATCATTGGCATGTTGCAAATCTTTCCTCTCAACTTAAACATAGATGACTTGGCCTTCTTCGTTGCTTCTACTTGCTTCTCAAACCTAGCACACGTTCTGATGGTATCTTGGCTGAAAATGAACAGTGGGTC
Source organism: Charadrius vociferus (assembly GCF_000708025.1). Classification (NCBI taxonomy): domain Eukaryota; kingdom Metazoa; phylum Chordata; class Aves; order Charadriiformes; family Charadriidae; genus Charadrius; species Charadrius vociferus. The sequence continues at coordinate 2,366,528 of NW_009649946.1, forward strand.
TAAAGCTCATACAAGCAGATCGCATAGAAACTCCATGTCAACTCTGATTTCCAGATATTTCAGGGAATCTGCATATCCTTCTTGGGGAGTTTGGAGGCAAACTCCATGCCCTCATTTTCCAATAGCAACTTTGCTTTTTGGAGTTCTTTGGCTGGCAAAACCCACAAACAGCTTTTCCAGAATATTAAAAATAATTGAGATAATAAAAAGCTAATAGACTTGAGCTTAGAGGGTTGCAAAGAATAGCCTGTCATTGTTCAGACAGCCCTGTAATAGAGCACCGTGTTAATTAGAGATGATTCACAGATGACTGGCAATAGATTCTGGTAGTTCTGAATAGCAATCATATTTTCATATTGAGCTGTTATCTACTCAGGAGTAATGAAGCTTTAACTTTAATTAAAAGGAAAGCTCCTTTTTTATAAGCCTGTAGGTCCAAGCAACAGTGAAGTACAGAAAATTAGCATGCCTTTTACTAATTTTCCATATTTAGAGTTCTGCACTTTATAGCTTTGCTTTCATAACGTTCCCTACGAGAGGACATCTAAGCACCTGAATAGCAACTGTCGATGAGAAGGCAATATGATTGCCACTTTGGAGAAACAGGCAATAAGGCAGGAAACTGTTTGCTCAAGGCCTCTCAGCAAGTCTGTGATAGAGTTAAGAACAGAACTGGCTCCATCTTAAATACAGCATCATCCCCTTACAATTCCATGCCTCATCACATAACACCATCTGCTTCACTTGATGGGGATCCATCTACTGCTTTAGTCTATGATCATGACAGTGGTTCAGTTTGACATTTTAACACCCCATTGCTACTGAAAGGCGTTCCCATGCTCTGTCACCTTCCCTCTCTTCCTTTCCCTTAACACTTTCTCTTGACTTTTGCCAGGGAACCTGCAGTGGACTGGTCCAAGGAGCAGAGGAGGTACCCTACACACACAAATTTTCTGATGTTTTAGCTCCTGATCTGGCCCTTTACGGCTTGGATGAGCTTCAGAACCTAAGCACAGAGAGATGACGTGAGCACGCAGGAGCAGGATGGCAGGTCTGTGCCCTTACAGGACAGCTGGCCATGAGGTGGGCTTAGCTTCGATGTCAAACAGGACCTTACCTGGTACAGTAGGTTGACCTTACCTGGCAATGAGCCTCCATACCTTGAGCTGCCTTTAGCTTTATGTTTTTCACTTCTTTTTCTAGCATATATTTTACTTGTAGCCACATCCCCTTCTTTAAATTGAATTGAGAATAATTGCTCTGATCACTGATGAGGACAGTGTTTTGTTTCAGAGCTGTCAAAGGTCTATCCTGAAGCTTTCCACAGGCAAGACAAGCCAGTTTGTGCAGCTAGCCGCACCCAGGGGAGTCACGTGGCAAACGCCGTTAGCTGTTGGTGGCTCCCAGTGCAGGCTTACAGCAGGGAGGCTGTGGCTACCACACTTCTGCCTGGGATTCCCCATGGTAAATACGTACGTGTGCCTATGCACAGTGCGTGTGCACTGGAGCCCAAATCACACCTGTACAATTGGCTGTGGGTGTGCTGGGATCACGCAGGAAGGAGGTCTGGAGCAAGGATTGAACACACACACAGACTAGGATCAACAGTAAGCTCCTGTATCCATTTGTCACCATGTCTCTTCACCCGGGAGCCTGGGAAGGTTCAAAACATTTCTGAAGCTATAAAATTACTAATTGATAAAGGCAATGACACAATGCCTCCACCCTTCTTTTTGAAAAAAGGGAACAAAGTAGGACAACCTGCATCCAACAATGGCACTACACCTGAAAGTTCACCGTAAAATTCCCTAAGACTTCCTGCCATTAAATAGATTTGCAGGATTCAATGTTGTGAATTATTAGGAAAATAATACAGTAATTGATAAAAAAACCAGACTAAGAAATCCCCCAACCAAATCCCTCTTAGTCTCCATATCCAGTAGAGAGACAACACCAAAAAAAAAAAAAAATCACTTGCAGATTGACATCTCCGATTAAATTAAGCAGAAAGAAAAGAAATGCACAAATGCAAATATTTAGCCTTTTTACTCCTCATTTAGGACGCATGGCAAATATATGCAAGCATGTTTCCATTTAATTCAATAGAGGAAAATATGCACAAGCAGTCAGTATTTTGGTCAGGAATAGATTACTCACCTGCAAAAAGCTACCTGCATCGTTCAGTGTTCTCAGGATCAAGACCTTTTTTTTTTTACAGTCAGCCCTTCAGAAAAGACCCATGTTCCTTATGTAAGCATTAAGCACATATTAGATCCTTGACTAATACAAAAATAACAGTGCAAAAATCAATAATTACTGCATTTTAATTTGAGGAACTAAAACATTTTGTAAAATACAGAAATAGCTAATCAAAGACAATGAGGAAAAGCACCCATAAAGAAATCAGAACCTTTAATTATTTCAAATATAGGAAAACATTAACAGACGATTTAATAACTACATGCTCCAACAATTTGCATTTCATATAGCTGGCTTCATTGTATATCTAATATAATGATGTTAAATATAACAGTGTGAGCTTATCTTTTTTTCACTCACCAGAATAGCTGTTGATTATGCTTTCAAATGCTTTTTTGTCTCATTCATTAATCTGAGTTTTACTAGATCCTAAATTAAAGAAAATCTCTCTTTAACATAAGCTTACAGCTGACTGACTACAATTCAGGGAAGCCTAAGATAATGAAAGCATGCTTGTTTGAATGTAAGCTGTATTCAGCTTTCAAGCACACCTAATACACACTTAATGCTCAATAAACAGTAAAATCATCACTGTGTTTTTCATTTATTAAGGAAAGGTTTTGTTATACTTTCAACTGAAGACTCCTTTTTCAGGGAAAAGTTCAGGTGGCCAAAAAAAAAACCCCAAAGCCCATAAACCATGATGTCCTTTAAAAAACATTTTTTCCAACAGATGCTTCCACAAAGTTTTTAATATAAAGTGCAACTGAAAACTCAGCTTCATTACAAACCTTCCTCCAAAAGCACTCGATTTCGTTTAGATGTGATAAGCTTGCATGTTAGAAAATAAGCAGCAGTAAGCACCCTTACATTATAAGTCTGTAAAAATCCTGAATAGAGATGAAGCTCCAAAATGTTACTTTTTTTTCCCAAATCCCATTATGCAACAAAAAAAGGGAAGACTAACAAATCCTACCATAAGAGGCTCGTTATACACAAATACTTCTATTGTCCAACATGGTACTTAGGATTTTCTATGTCACTACTTCTGTCAGCTTACGCTGGTTTGTCAGGGCATGCTGAAGAGACTCCAATATAAATTCCTGAAATAATTATTTTTGCAGTACTTCTATTTTTCTTGTCTTTTTAACATGTAATGACTTCCTTAGAGAGCACGTATATACACCCGACCTCCACCTTACCCAAGAACATGCAGTGTCACTCGAGCTTACATGCCAGCCTTGTACTGTCCCAGTGTACAACTCATGACAGTTCCCTGTGAACTTTCTTAACAATCCAGGCCCTAAAGATTGAGTACTCAGAAGGGTTACTCCTACTTTTATCCATATTATCTGTTCCATAATCTTTCCCAGGTCTAGGTAGGATGCTGCTCACATACTTTGTAATGAGTCTTCCCACAGCAATCATAAAACAACAGACAACATGACACACATCCACAAAAACTCATTGCTTCCTGTGCTTCTAAGCACAAATTTTCACAGCCCATCAGCACCCTCCTTCATTTCCCCGTGCATAATTACACTTATCTAAAGGGAAAGCTGGATTTCAGTGGCACCTTCATTCTCTATCACATGACAGACCTTACTGCTATTGTCTCCACAGGAGTCTCTGCTTTTTTGTAAAGGATCCGTGATATTAAAGACTCCTCCTTGAGCAGGAATTTCTGCCCAGTGATATACATAACACAGATGCTGAGTACGTGCTGTCACGTGTGGTTGCTGTTCAACAGCTGCATGTGTAAAATAGACATGTCCAGATTAAACAAGGAGGGAACCAAAGAGAATTCAGAATAAAGAAAGGTTACTTTTTAATTTGAGCCCGAATGACTGGTAAGAACATAAGTCGTTAAAATGTCTGTGCTTTTGGTGTTTTGGGTTTTACACACCTGGTCTGAAAACTTAATTAGGCCGGCATACAGCTGCCACACTTGCTATTGGGGTCACACTGTTAAGTGTTAGCCTAATATCAACAATTTTTCAAAGACAAATTCTTAAGTGCTGCCGCTGCTTTCATTTTTAACTAACACTAATTGGCACTATAAAGAAATCAGAATGCTACTGAAATCTGTGAGGCTGAATAAATCAAAAGTATGCACGAGCAGAATTAACTCTATATTCTGCACTCCGAGTACACTGCAAGCCAGGCAGAGTTACGCTAAGTAGGAAACTTTGTGCGCAGTCCACTTGAAATCAAAATCGGCTTGTGCAGCGGAGGGCCATTCACTGAACATGAATCAGCATACCAGTAAGGGGAGCAGTATTGTTACTCATTTTGTTTCTAAACAATCAACACGTTTACGTTCATTTAATGTTACTGTCACTATGCGGAAAGGCATGCACAATACACCTCTTTCCCCTGCAATCTCAAAAGGTCCACTGCATCCAGAATTTGAGTTAAAGCAATGTGACTTCTGTTTCAGGTTTTCATCGTTCTCAAATTAAATCAGACTTTCAGTTAAAGCAATGCTCTAATTCTGTGCCAACAGCGGTCTCCTCTACAAATTCCTTCCACTGGAATGACAATCCCTATTTGGTGTATTTTTCCCTCTCTCCAGTAAACCAGAGAAGTTTAACATATGTTAATCACTGGACTTGGACTTCACAAATGACCATGAAGGAAGGTATTAACATATTCCCAGCTCAGAAAATGGCATGAGCTTGCAGGGGCAGAAGAGGTACAGGATGCAGGGCAAGTTATGCTTGTGTTCAGAAGCTAAAGAGTCCTCCTGGAAGCCAACGCAGCCGGCAAGTCTCTGCGCAGAGGCTCTAGCTTTCTTGTGCTTCCACTGGAAAAACATTTTTTAAATCAAAACAGATCCCAGAAAGGAAGTAGCATAAGGCTTTCCTCCATGATTTACATACTTCTTATCAACAGAGTAATTATAAACAATTCAGCCATCCTCAAATATTTATCAGTCTCATTTCATTAGATTGCTAATCCCAACAAGGATTAGCACCCACTCAGTAGGTCAAACTGATTTCTTCTCAATGCCGCAGCTTTCAGGAGCTACCCAGCAGCTCAGTCACTTGGACTTTCTGCTAAAGAAGCATCCAGGAGAACAGATTATGTATTAGCCACTGATAAAACTTTTCAGTTTTTTATTTGCATTATTGACTTTATTCTCCTGTTTTGCTTCAGGGATCTCAGGGAGGGAACAAGAAAACAGTGAAAAGTAGGGAGGGGCTGCAGAGAGAAGAAGAATTAACTGGACATGCATGTAACTTCAGGGTTATTAAACTTTGTGCAACTGATTTCTGGTCCAGAATGAAACTGCAAATGTCAATTTTCATTTTAAAAAGATTAAAACAGAATTTTAAAAAAGACTGAGGAGTGCAAACACGTTTACACACTGTCAGAATATAATATTTTATCGTGTCTTTTTTTAAAACAAGACCTGAGATCTGGTTACTAAGAATCTTTCTTATCATACTCTTTACTATTGTTCCTGCAATAATTTCCTAGTAAAGAAAACGAATGTAAATTTTGTTCCTACAGAATGACACAGATGACCTCGTAACACTTATGAATGGGAGCAAAATGTTCCACACAAATCTTTGCGGGACTCAGTCCTGTAATGTTGTAATTTATTTCTAATTCCCTAAAACAGTATGCAGATGACACAGCAGAATTATACACACGTCATCCGAAACGACAGCTAATGCCATTACAGAGACATTCAGAATCAAAACAAGGTTAGTACTCAGTCCCCTGCCATCAGATCTCACAGATTTATGTGCTTCCCTGCTGGCAGATTTAGGAGATGATCCTGAATCTCACTTACTCCCCTTGCACCTCAATTTTCATGCAGGAGAAATTCACATGCAAAGGCAATGAGCTGTGTGATGTTCAGGGAAGCTGGTCAGTAAGTGCCTTCATAAAACTCACTTGCCACATTCATCACAGAGCACTTTTTAGCACCTCTTGAGTTTAGCCCCTTCCCTAATCAAAGCTGCTTTACAAGTATTAGCCATGGTTGTTCTTCAAGGGAGGGTAATAGATGACATCACCTACTGCTGAGCAAATTCATACTCCCATCCGAAGCCTCTCCTCATTAAAATAACATAGGGCAGAGCGTTATAATTAATAGCATCATTACTATTTAACTACAACCTCCCGTGACCTGCCCTGTCAGCAAAAAGAGACCTAGAAATGGATAAAACTATAGTTTGCACCAACTTGTACCTCCTCCTCCATACCACCAGAAGGAAGGAAAAGGGGCACAATGCAAACAGTGGCAGTCCCAGCACATACATAGACAAAGAGGTTTCTCTTTTCTGCTTGACACCTGGAAATGAAAACTGACCCATTTATAACATTTGATCAGTTTTCCTGCTACATTATTAATTTCCACAGCTGTGACAGAACATTTGGTCCTGTATTGGGCCAAGAAAGATTGAACTGCTTAGCTGCCATCTGTGCCTTTGAAAATGCCATGCAGTGTCTTTCTCCCAGATACTTGTGTATGTATGCAAATGAGCACATACTGTTTTGAAATGCAACAACTGGTTAATACCAACAGCAAGGAGTTACAATTTTAAAAGAAAATTTGTCTTTGAAAAATTTCTTAATTTTAGTATCTTCCCTAATTATTCAGAAATCTGTGAGGAGTGCGAGAGCCTGCATAACGTGCTTCTCCAAAGTTTCATCATATCAAAGAAAGGGGAAGTACAAAAAAAATGCAACAGAGCCAAAACCTAAGTTTTGATTAATTGCAGACATTTAAAAGAGTAAAGACATGTGTGGGTACTATGGCTCAATAGATTCAAATCTAAAGCAGGCATACCATAAAGGTTGCATTTTGATTTTGGACACAGCAGTTTGGAGATATCCCCTATTCAGGTGATGAATACTGGTGAAGACTGATAGCGTCTCTAAAACACTACAATTGCTTTATATATTCATCCAACGTATGCTTAAAAATATATGATTTTACTAGCTGACCCTTGCCCTTTTTTTAAACTCCAGATGACAGAGACATTGGGACCTTGAAAAAATTACATGAAATTAAATTCCCACCACTGAATGAGATTTGTCACTTTGGGCTATGCTCTACATTGTGCCCAGTATCTATTCAAGTTCAAGCGATACAAAATGAGTATAACTTACTTTGCATGTTACCAGGTTTTATTCATAGTAGCATGACATCATCCTTGGTTCATAGTTATGAACACTCTTAACACAAGGAAATCACATAATATAGTTGTATTCTAATTTGTGCAGGGAATGTATGAATTTTTACTCTCATCTTCGTCTTACACAATGTATTAGTCACAAATGGTGTTAATATGACCTGTTAATAATGCGCTTTGTATTCAGTCAGGCTCACAGGCAAAACCAAACCAAAAAGAGAAAAAGAATACTTTAACCAGCTGTGTGACAAATTAGACTGAGGTCAGACTTCCCAGAAACACTGAGTTTTGGGATAAGGCAAAGCACAGAAAGCTTTGGCCTCACCAAAGTGTTTGGCACAAGGTCAAAAGCAACTGGAAAAGAAGAGTTTGGTGGGACAGTATCTACATTTGACTCTGCGCATGCTTGCCTATCTCGTTGAGTTGCAGATGATGAGCCGGGTCCCACGTGAGCTCTGTTCCAGCCTCCAACTCCAGGCAGGAGGATCTGCCCCTCCTCACACTGAAAGTACCACCGTGTGCTGTACTTTCCTACCACACAAAGCCAAAGCAAAATTTAATCCAAGCTGATTTTCTCCCAAAGATGGATACAGATTAATCTTCTCTGGTAGCAGAAAATAAATTGCTGGTACTCCAGATATATTTTATTTTCTGGAGCCTTGTCATTTAATAACTGAATCAGAGGTGACATGGCTGGGAGAACAAGGAACGCATTAGTATCCATCAACATGTGGTATACAATATGCTAACTTCATATTTGTCATTTGTACCCCAACTCAGTCATGCTCCTTTAGTACTAGTCAGCTAATGAAAAGTACAGCAATTTGGGTATTTTGACAGAGAAAGAAATGAAGCAGCAAATTAAATTGGCAGTGGCAGCAATGCAGAGCCATTGAAGGAGGAGGAGGAAGGAGATTGTGCTGTCCCGCACAGTACTGATGGTTAGAGGTGAAAACAAGTTTGCCCAAATGCCAGCACTGGTTGGAAGCCCTCTGCTCAGGACCTCATGAGGATGACAGCAGTGACCCTCTCCGCAGACCAGGAGGTAGGGCCTGAAGCTGCAGAATCTGGTTCAGTTTGCTCACTGTCCCCTTTTCTCTTCAATGCAACTTAAGGAGAATAACGTCCTCCTAACTTTAGTACATAAAACTTTCTACTGAAAAGAAACTGTTATCCTAAAACTTGGATGGGTCAGGCAATATATATGATCTAATAACTTGTACAAGAAATCTTCAGACAGCCCAAGTCCAGACAGCGCATACTACACACCTGGCAGAGCTCCAGGACTATTTTACAGGACAGAGATGTTCGGCTACCCCAGACTCCAAGCCTCACTCAAGATAAAACTAGCTACAGCGTGTAAAGGGTCCCAGGGAATCAGAGCTTTTGACATTACCTAATTTGGGTCTTTTCTTCCCACTGTACAGGATTCGGCTTGCTCAGCAAAGCCAGCACAGTCCCAGTGCTGGCCGGCTCACCTCATGCTGTTATTAGAAATATTTTCAATCTGTATGGAGCAGTTCAAGGGCCAAAGACAACAAAGCAAGAGTAGACTGTGTAACACGTAACCAGGACCTATACTAAAACACATTGCTAGAATATAATACGCAGCCAGGACCTATAATGACATCTTTTTAGCTGGTCAAAAAGGAAAAAGTATGATGCTAGCAGACATCATCTGACATCTTAAAATTTCATTCTGAGGCATAATCAAACCAGCTCCTCTCCACAGCAAGAGGAAATTTGAGGACAAGCTACAATTCGACCTCTTATTGTTTCTAATAGGTTGAAAATAAGGTCTTAAACCAAAATTTGCCTCAAGGATTTCTATCTCTTCTTCAAAAAAATCAAGCAGTGAAGGAAGCAACTCTTAAGTCCTATTAAATACATAGTGAAAAAGCCTTTTAAAATCATCTGTTTCAAGAGCTTCAAGAAACTTCCATACTGCGTATTATGGCATGAAGTTATTTCTCCATGTATTTACTTCCTCTGACACTGACTCAAATTAAAGAAATGTAAAGAGTCAGTCTAGAGAGCTGAGGTTGGGAACAACATTGTGTGTTGCAGTCAGCGCAGATTTGCTGTTTGGGAAGTGGGAAGAATAATTTTCTATCTGGGTCATGTTAGCGGTTCACAGCAATCGCCCTATCCATAGCGACCAGCAGATGACTGCACAGCGTGCATCAGAACAAGCACTAATGGAAGCGGCTGACCCGGCTGAGAGTAACGAGAGCTGACTGGTCCGACGCGTTGCAATTGACTGGCAGCGTCCCAAAACAATTTATGGAGCTTGGAAGCGAATACGCAGCGTTGTGGCTCGACACGTAATACAAAAGAAAAAGTGGTGCCTGCATTAGGAACACAGACCTCTCCCTCTGCCAACTACTTCATTCGCAAAACTGTGAATGAAGACAGGCACTAATACAGTAAACACACTACTAGATATGCGTTAATTATGAAAGTAGCAGCATTTAGAGCAGAATTAGGACTTATGTTTAAAAATGCGGGTCTAGAGAGCTAAAAGGTGACTTTGACAAGGACACTCTTAAATTTTTTGCCGATGAACAGTGATTGTTTTTTTCAGACTGAAAAAGATTAAATGAAATATTTTCCAAAATTTGCTTTCAATTTTAAACAGCGCAAAATGGGTCTCACACAGCTAGCAATCTAGATGTATGCTGCGCTGAAACATACACACATTTCCCTGTCATCCCTCTCACCCTGATGCACGTACACAAAATCAATTTATAAATCTACTGTGCAGATCAAATATAGCATGTTAAATAGCTCTTCCTCAGTTTTTCTGGACCACTGATTTTTCAAGAATTTGTACTCTAAATTGACATGAGAACAAGAGTCATAATGTTCAGAACTAAACACTAACATAGAGAAAAGGCAGGTTGCAAAGAGTCAAGCTCCCACTCTCCAGTTGACTACTGTTTACAAAATTGGGGGGGAAGAGAGGACAAAATTTTAACAGTTTTCAGGGGAAAATGGTTTTCTTCAAAAGAAATGAAGATAACACAAAGAATCCCACCCTAAACCACCAAAGCTTTGGTAACTTGGAGTCCCTCTACCCCACCAAAACATATTTTTCTACTAGAATATTTGCTATTCAATTATGCGTCTTTCCACTAAAAAATAATTAGAATAGATAACTCTCTAGCAAGCCCAATAATTAAAGCTTCCACTATTCACTTAAGTACAAAAGATGCCAACTAGAAAGTTACAGAACCGAAAACCAATTAATCTCCTCGATCAAGGCAAGACTTCGAAATTATGGCCAGCCATTGTACATTTCAGGTAGAACTTTGCTTGAGTAAATGTGTGTTTGTGGCTACAAGGTTTATTCCAATAGGAATGTTTAAGCTTAACTAAGGTGCGAGCTACCTTTTCACATACCTAAAATGAGAATTTTCTAATCTAATCCCTGGCACGCATCTGTTGAATGCAACACGTGAGAAAGTAAGTACGGGCTTCCCCATTTCCTGAGGCTGCAGCCTCCCCCAGCAGACCCAGCGCAGCTCCTCCTCACACCTGGGGACAAACAACAAGAATACTCACTGGCTAAATGATGGAAGTCTCCAGGCCATCAGGGTGCAATCTCTAGACCAGCTAGCTACAGCAGAGGCCACCGCCAAATTCATATACACCATATGTCTGGTGGTATTGAGGAAAGCTAGACAGGAGCCCTAGGAAGGAGGCTGGAGCTAGTGGATGTCCCAGTACGTACAAGTCTATTTGAATAGGGGGAGGCAGATATTTTCCTGTTGGGTTTCTAAAATCATCAGGACAACTTTTCTTTATGACCAGTTTGCAAAAAATCCCAAGCAAAAAACCACAGAGTGCTATTTATTAAGCAGTCCTATTTATTAATAATTCCTAAACTATATTGCTGTGAGAAGACAGAAGCTGAACCGTCTCTGCCAGTTTGGTCTTTCCAAGTTGCTGCTCTTCTTAATTACCTGCTTCAAGCACAGGGCTTAGGTCAGGTGAACCTGTGATGTCACCAGAAATCAAGTGACAGCTGATGTAATTAGGTGAACCCAATCAACACAAGAGGAACAGTGATCTGGGTCACAGTCTTGGCAGATTAATGACTCTGCATCCCCTCAAGGTCATTTGCCAGAAACTGAATCTCAGCAGCTTGTTGCAATTTTACTGCTGCCCTCCTTTGCTCTGGAGCAGGGAAGCAAATGCATGCAATGCTAAGAGTGTAACTGGATGACTCAATTTGCTCATACATTTGAATATTTATACTGTTTAATGGACTTCTTGGAAAATTAAGCTGATGTTCAAGTCCCATTTGGTAGATTAAGACAGAAATGTAATGCACGTCTAAAGATTTTCTTAGGACATGGCACGATGTCTTTAAAACATGGCATTCTTCTAAGCAAGTAATACAATGTTTTCTTATGCCACCAGTGGGATAAGGTAACATGCCAGCTTAGTTTATATTTTCACATTTTAGAAATAAAATAGCAACATTGTTTGCATTTATACTTCAGTTTTTGCTGATATCAACTCTTCACTTTCTCAGGTTAGAAAAGCAAATGGCCTGACTAGGAATGTAAAATGTTTTCCATGCTATATAGACTACACTAGCTTGAAAAGTCAAAACTGCATTGCTCTACCCAAGGAGTACCATGAGTCCTGGGAAAAGATGTCCTGAAAATTATTGGGGAGCCAAGATTGCCATCTCTGCTGGGGACATAAACACCAAGAGCACCAAGATCTGTGATCTGCGGAGATGTCGTAGGAGAAGCTGAATCACAGCGGTGCAATAGGGGAAGACCCAAACACAACAGTTTGAAGAGCATCCACAAAAGGGAGGCAAATGCTAAGTGGTTTTGGGCCATATTTCAGAACCAGATTGGCGAGAGAGGCACAGAGATGGTGGCCCGACTAAGCAGATGGTGTTCTCCCAGCACAGCCTGCACAGAGAGCCTTCCATCTGCTAGCACGTTCAAAACAGAGTAAGACAGGAATTACAGGACTTTCATTATAAATAACATTTTTAATACTCTGAAAAATATTTATTTGATTCCATGTTAACATTGATGAACTCAGAGTACATAGCCCCAGAATTACTCAGGAGGGGCTGAAAGGATTAGCAGGAGCAGCAGATTGCTTCTTTTGGTGTGCAAAGTCACAGCTATCACACCAGCTGCAGACGGAATTTCAGCTGTTAACAAAATCATTCTGTTGATGTTGTTTTCTTCAAAAGAAATGCTAGATACCTAGACACACACACACATATTTACCAGATATCTAGCTGATATGCTTTTTTTAACTAAGTTTTGGGTTTTTTTACTTAAGGAGGTTTCTGCAGTTAGAATGGTATCACAGATAGCTAGTTCTTTACATGGCATCTCCTGATCATTGCTTCCTCAGAAGCAAAAATAACTAATGAAGTTTTACACAGGGATGGTGCCACAG
>NW_009649946.1:2379383-2387494 GCF_000708025.1 Charadrius vociferus
CAATTATTATCCTATGTTTATGCTAACAAAATTGTTTAAAAAATATCCAAGCCCCAATAAACAGTACTATTTAGTTAATACATTTTCTGTAATATTGTTATGATGCTTGGCGACATAATAAGATCGTGCAATGTAAGGAGGGCTGGATCATCATCTCTTGGAGAGCAGCTGAAAGTGTTAGAAGAAACACAGCTGAGCAGCCACCAGGCAACATCTGAGGAGGAGAGCACGTGTCGCCCTCTCCCACATCCTTGAAAAAGCATCTCTAACAAAAGCACAAGCTGCTGCTGTAGGTTAAATTCTCGGGGAGATGCTATAAACTTCCTCATTCCTGACCATCCTCTGCATGTTGTTACCCACCAAAACTGCCACAGCACTTTGGGCAGTGCAGACTGTCCTCTACCCAGCCTTGCTGCTGACAAAAAGCCCCAGGGAAACACGCAGGGCAGCAAAACCGTGCACACACCTTCCCTCCCAGCCAGGGCAATGCTCCCCTGCTACTCTAAGAGCAAAGGGCAGCACACAGAAACAAAACAGATGAAAGCAATTATATTTTACTTTTCTATTTATTGGTAGGAACTAAGAAATACCTAAAAGAAGAATTAATTAAAATGTACGAAAGTGAGAAGAAACTAATTGGGATAGTAATTAGGGAATATTAAGGAGGATCACGTGCATCAGAACTAGAGGCAATTATGATAAAATTAACAGGGAATATTTAGGCTGCATATCAGAACAAACTTTTTGACAAAACGACATTGGCAAAATATTTTAAAATTATGTTAATAACATGGGATTGGAATATTTTACATCAAATCGTACCTGCTTGGATCATTGTCATGTCTAGAAAATCTGCATTGACAAAGATACAAATTATGGAAATAAGAGGCATTTTTAATTTCCAGTCGCTATGCTTTTGTTTTTCTGGGTGGGGTAGCACTTAATGTTGCTGGAAAGCCATTAAGCAACAGTAGTCATTTTCTAAACCACCTGCTTTACGTTAACACTGTTTACAAAATAATACCTTAAGGGACTCTTTAAATTTGCATCTCAGAGTCAATGCAATATTCATAGACTGCAGTACTTGTTCATAGATTTTCCTGTAGTAAATTCTGTCGTTCCACTCTCTCTAGTATTCAGGAATGGAAAAACCCAAATCAGAATAAAAAAAGATGTTGGGAAAGTCATCCGTGTTTATACAAATGGTTTGTAAGTTCAGTACTTTTTGTAAAACCTAGAAATATATTTTAGAGTACTTAACCTCATGAATGCATCAAGTTATAGCTTGAAACAAGTAACGGTTCAACTTTTCCCTTGCAAAACATTTTTCCTGCGCTACCTTAGTCTGCAATACATAACACATGGAAGTAGATGAAACACCTGCTATGTGAGGAAAAAGAAATTTTTAAAAAAAAGATACTCAATGGTGACAAAAAGACACCTGAGGAAGAGCACTGAAACAGCAGCAGCCCTCACTGATGTCTAGATGTCTGTTCAAACAAGAGCAGCAGGGAACTACTTTAACAATAACCCTGGAGACGGTTCAGAATTTCACTTAAGCACCTAAAAGCACAGACATGTAAATCATTTTCAGGGACAGATAGCATCGCTTAGGCTGCACGACACCTTTGACTGCATCCAATTCTACTGAAACATGGATTATTCCCTGTATGGAGAAGTAGTTACCAGAAAAGGAGAAATGGGAGGGCCAAGAGGGAAAGAGAATCAGGTCTACAGTAACTTCAGACTGATGAAGTCCCTTCTACAAATCTTCGAACAGGTTCCTTTTTTCCTCACCAACAGAGGGAAATCTGCAAGGGGAAAAACAAACGCAAGGACAGCAACCCAAAGTGTTTCTGCACTTTCCTGGTCTTGTTAGGACCAAATGCTGATGTCTCAGCTGTGGATTAATAACTACAATGGAGGAAAATTAATACTTCACTCCCAGAGAAAAGGAAAAGAACCAGCCCAAATCAATTTTACAGAACAGATAGTAATTGCCATAAAATGTCAGCGCTCACAAAGTGGTATCATACAGATTTGTACACTTGCTCCCATTTTAAGAAATCAGAAATAATTTGGTACCTCAGACTGTAACTGTCAGTGGTGCATAAGTATCGATGCTGACAAATGACTATGGTGTAACTATTTGTCTCCCTGGGAAGGCTGGGGAAGCTCTGTTTACACTCGAACATATACACACCACTTTTCTTCATCTGCAAACTTTCTACAGGCTGAGTTCACGGTATCACGGGTAAACGAAGGCAAGAAAGGCAGTGCAAATCACTGGGAACTATGAAAAATGTTCTGGTATACAACAGGCGTGCACAGTTATGTATGATGAAGTTTCTGTGAGCTTTTGTCAAACATTGAGACACAGTAGAAGGCTCACTGAAGTAACAGCATTGTTCTCTTGCTATATGGCCAGCTCAGAGGGGAAGCTGCTTTCTGATGGAAATGGTTCTAACAGATGGTTTGTTTCAAGAGCCTAGTGAAAATAGCAATAAATGTGTACGGATGTCCTAACACACAACGTCAAATGAACTAGGTTGGGCAATTTCTTCTGCATAGAAAATTACCAGGAACTATAACTTAGGAATCAGGCACTTCTATTTTAAACAAGTTTATAGACAACGTATGAATTCCCCTGGACTTTAACCACAGATGTTTGATTGTTTTTACATAATAAATTAATAGTTAAAAGATTAAGTCATACAAACAAAAGGAAAGTGTTTTAAAACTGGGCAAAATCTTCCCAGCTGCTTTATTCTTTTGCTTCGCCTTAGGGGACACATCTGAAAGAGTGCACCAGCCAGGACAGATGGCAGCCAACACATTCCTTGAGTCATACATCTTTGCTTATACTAGGTCATGATGAATACCTCAGGGCAGTGAACGTGGGCTACCAGGAAGTCATGTAAAATATGCCCAGGAGGTACCATCCAACATTCATTTCATATAAATTAACCTGCCAAGAGGAATGCGAATGATTGCCTTACTCTTTTGTTCTATATAGTCAACACTTCCTAAGGGGAACCGTACAAAGCTAACTAAGCTTGGTGGCAGACTGAGTAGTCCCAGTACTACATTCAGCAAAAAGCTACGGTTAAGGGTCAGCATTGATACACTCGGGGCCAGTAGAGAACAGCCTGAAGAATACCAGAATGAGATGCTAAAGCTTGGAGGTCGTATTAGCAGTGACTCGTTTAAGACAGCTCATCAATGAAGAAGTATGTAGGTTATCACAAATGCTGCATGGCACAAAGGAATCTCATTTATTCTCTTCTTCTGTCAGGCACTGGGTGCTCCCCGCACACCTTTTATGTTTGTTGCTGTAAATCATGAAATCTGCCTCTGCAAACTGCAAGGACTCAGATGATAACATGTACTTCTCAGTATTGTATTTTGTAGCAATAAAGGCCTTGTTACTACCACTGCATAGTATATTAAGGGAACGTGAAACATTCACAGATGAATATTGACCCATCTTACCTAGACTTCAAAGGGCATCTCTTGAGACGGAGGAGTAACTGCCCGCATCTAGAAAAGCTCCACATGTGGGCAGGCAAATAACTCAAAGCTCTTTGCAGAAGAGTGAAACTCAGGTTGCCCCAA
Source organism: Charadrius vociferus (assembly GCF_000708025.1). NCBI lineage: Eukaryota > Metazoa > Chordata > Aves > Charadriiformes > Charadriidae > Charadrius > Charadrius vociferus. The sequence goes on from NW_009649946.1 coordinate 2,382,999, forward strand.
AAAGACATTCCTATGAGCTGCTACTACTTGGAATAAAAGGTCATACCTCACATACACCGTGAAAAAAAGAGCTCCAGTGCATCTGCATGAATGAATGACACAAGGTGCATGAATGAATCAACATAAGACCAGAATAAATTGCAGAAGTAGGGAAGTGCCACATCCGTCAACAACAAAAAAAATACAGTAGCTTTGGACAAAATGGAGGTACAGCTTAATATCTTGGTTCACCTTGGGCTGGTGATTAAAGGCAAGGTAAAAATAAAAACTGATTTCATATTGTCACTTATTAATCTTCATACTTATGTATTGACATCATAAAATGGTTTGGGTTAGAAGGGACCTTAAAGATCATCTAGTTCTAACCCCCCTGCCATGGGCAGGGACACCTCCCACTAGACCAGGTTGCTCAAAGCCCCATCCAGCCTGGCCTTGAACACTTCCAGGGATGGGGCCTCCACAGCCTCTCTGGGCAACCTGTTCCAGTGCCTCACCACCTTCATTAAGAAAATTTCTGTCCTAATATCTATTCTAAAGCTACCCTCTTCCAGTTTGAAACCATTACTCCTCGGCCTATCACTACATGCCCTTGTTAGAAGTCCCTCTCCAGCCTTCTTCAGATACTGGAAAGCTCCCCGGAGCCTTCTCTTCTCCAGGCTGAACAACCCCAACTCGCTCAGCCTGTCTTCATAGAAGAGGTGGCTCCAGGCCTCTGATCATCCTTGTGGTCCTCCTCTGGACCTGCTCCAACAAGTACATGTCCTTATGTTGAGGGCTCCAGAGCTGGATGCAATATTCCAGGTGGAGTCTCACCAGGGTGGAGTAGAGGGGCAGAATCACCTCCCTCGACTTGCTGGCCACGCTGCTTCTGATGCAGCCCAGGATATGGTCAGCCTTCTGGGCTGCAAGCGCACATGGCTGGCTCATGTTGAGTTTCTCATCAACCAACACCTCCAAGTTCTTCTCCTCAGGGGTGCTCTCAATCCATTCTCCGCCCAGCCTGCATTTGTGCATTGGATTGCTCCAACTCATGTGCAGGACCTTGCACCTGGTCTTGTGAAACTAATATGTATGCACACACACTAATGTAAGAAGGCATTTTGCTATGGAGATGAAAAAAATCTGCTAACAATGTTGCAACTGTAAAAAAAGTCAGAAGTAAGAGTCATTTATTCCACCCAACAGATAATGGCTCTCGAATACAGCAGACTGCAGACTTGCTGTGATGACCATCGCCCAATAAAAAGTGGATCCACTTTAGAAGCAGACAAATTACAAGCTTAATGAAGAACAATGATAAGGGTTTTGGAAGCAAAGACCCTTTCCCATTCTTGTAATTGCACAAACTAAAGCAGATATATTACTTTCTGAAAAATAGGAAATTAACTAATTGGCAATTAGCAAAAATCTCTGTGGACCTACTCCTCCTTCAGGGCCAGGAGTACAAAGACGAGAGTGGAACAGTATCAAAAAAAGCAATAAAAAAAAAAAACCAAACCCAAATTAAATTTTGTGTTTAATAGCTGTTTCTGCAATTCTTTTACTCTTTTGTATATAAGACATTCTGAAAAGATTTAAACATCAATAGTTAACTTATAATCTTGCATTTTTTTAAAACATTTTCTTCTTCTTAGTGTTTGTCCTCTGCTGTTTCACCTTGATTTTAACTTGAAAATATGCCCATATTTTCTCTTACGTAATAGTAATTGAGCTAATAATACACTGACACATAGAAGTGTATTTCCTCCCTGAAGGTTCCAATATGCACTGCATGTCAAGAGAGAAAATATTTTAATGGGTTGCCACACAATTTAAAATAAAGGTACTTTCAGGTAACACGGAACAACAACAAAACAACAAAATAGAAGGCAGAAGGACTTGGAATGCAACAGGCAGAATACAGTCACCTGTTGAAACGAAAGTCAGAGAGGAAAACTTACATCGACAAGCACATAATTACCCAGGCTGTAATTTGGCCAGGATACTGAGTCAACACAGCTTTACTTTTGCAGAAACAAATGGGTCAGATGCTGAGTTAATATTTGCACGCAAAAAGTAGGGGATTCAGCAGCAATGCAGTGGGTCACTGGTTAAGCACAGATTGAGGAAAGAATAAAGACCAGCACATTACTTTCAGTCATTTTCCACCTCAACTGTTCTATGCCTGATCATACTTAGAAATACCCTGAGCAAACTGTCAGTGGTACAGAAAGAAGGAAAAAAAAAAAAATAGGAACAGTATTACACTATAGAGAAGTTGTTGTAAAATGTTTAGAGTTTTGAGACTAGTTGTAGATGAGTAAGATGGGGAAATTTTTTCCAGGGAAAAGCTCTGTGAAGTTTCCACATAAACCAAAGTAAATATTTTGGGCATCATTTTGTTCTCCTTCCTGCAAATCAGGAGTAACTCCGCCAAAGACAACCTTGTAAAACTTGTTCCAGAAAGTCTATTGCGATCTGAGATGAACGATCATGAATGCACTAAAGAAAGCTGATCACATTTTTACAGCTCTTACATGCTGTAAGACAACACGTATTTTCAGAGAAGTGCTGCAAAATACTAAATCCGTTGCTTTAATCAATACCAATGGATTTTCAGTGGCAACATTAACTGGATGCAGACAGCCACTTCAGGCACTACCTGTCATAAGGAATCAGTCTCTAGAGAGAACAACCTGGATGGTTGTGCAACACATCATGTACTCCCAGTCAGGGCTTTCAGCTGCAGGTACAGTATGTACCAATAACTTGACTACATATTGCAGAACTGGAAAATTTGATGGGCCAGAATTAATGAATTAGAAAAGTGTTCCCTTTCCCTCCTTGACCTGTAAACCCTGCTGTTTTTCTCTTTTGACTAGAGGTCCTACCTAGTCTATATTCCAAATATTATGCTCAGATTATTATTAGAGCAGATATTGCTCTAGAGTAACTCTGAACAGTACAGAAAAGGCAGATTTACTACTTCAGGGATTTTCTACAGCTGTACTAAAGGGTGCTGTTATGAAGATAAATTGCCTAAAATGTGGTAACATCCACTCATTATGAAGCACTGATACAGCTGTTCACCCAACAGGGCAGAAAACAGCACTACAGAACATAACTACATGGCACTGCTGCTCTACTTCAGCTACAGGATAGCCTACAGGCACAGGTGGCACTGTTACTACCCAGTTTACCTTTCTGCCCCTCATTAGGAAGTAAATTGCTGAGCAATCCTGGAGATTAGAGCCGGCTGAACATTTCCTGATGAACTGAAGTTTTGTCAGATGACATCTGTTTGTTGGCTCCTAATATTTTCTCCGAAACATCTTCTGTTTGCTAAGCTTGTGCTGCAGCCAAAATAGGAACACTTGGTAATCTGTCCTATGATGCCAGGTGTTAAACATCCCTGGTAAATGTGCAGAGACACAGAAGATGGAAACAAGGGATTTATCAGCCTTGGAACAAAGCACGCTGGCTCAGACCAAAGGCCCATGGAGACCAGTATTTTCTCTCCAAGAGCAGCCTGTAGCATTGCCCAAAAAGGAAGAGGAGGACATGGCATGAACATACTGATATTTCCTGAATATCCTTTCAGGCACTGGGTTATGAGTCAGGGAATTCCTGAGCCAAAAGCAGTCGTTATACTCAGTAGCCACTTACAGTTTCTTATGCCATTGGTTTGTCCAGTCCCGTTTGAAACCATGCTCACTATTAGCACCTAGTAGCAAGGAGTTCCACAGCTTAATTATACAGACCATAAAGCAGCAGCTCTTTTCAGTGCTTTAAAGGCGGCCCTCACTGGTTTCATTTAGTATCCTCATGCTCTTGCATTAGGAGAGAAGTTTGGCCACCCTCTGCTCATCTCTGAGTACCATGATTCTGTAGGTTTCTATCACTCTTCCCTCTGTTGTCTCCTTTTCAATCTGAAGATTCTTGATTATTTAGTTGTTCTTCATACAGAAGCTTTTCCATATCTTTGATTATCTTAATTGCTCCTCTTTATACTGTTCTCATTTCTGTACCATCCTTTTCTGAAATGCGGGAGGACCAGAGATGCACACAGCATTCAAAACACGAGTGCACCATAGAATTCTATGATAGTATGATGACACTCAATTTATTCTCTGCTTTTCTCTAATAATTTGTAGCACAATAAAATTGTGTTTCACATAGCTGCTGAGCACTGTGCTGACATCTTCATGGAAGTGTAATCCCAGCATTTTTTTTTTTTTTTTTTTTTTTTTTTTTTTACAGAGTGTCAATAGTCAACCCAGGGCCAACCACTGTGTGTATATAGTTGGGATTATTTTTCCCCACATGTATCAGTTGACATTTCTCTGTACTGAATGTCATCAGTGATTTTACTGCACACGCAATGCTACCAGGTCCTGCACTTTCTTCATAATGAGCCTTCTCTTTAACTATGCTGAGTGACATAGTACCAGCTAAACTCATTGCTTCCCTTGTCTCTCCCTTTCCAGATTATTTATAAACAGCACAAGTCCCAGCAG
>NW_009649946.1:2387546-2405459 GCF_000708025.1 Charadrius vociferus
AAACGTTTTTTGCTCAATGAGAGGATCCTCTTATTGCTATTATGGCTACTAAGCTTTCTTAGGAGCTTCTGACAGATATATCATATGGGTCCCCCCAGATTTCAGGCTACAACAATCAATTCCTGAGTCATAAAAATTGTCTGTAGTTCTTCTCTTATCCAGACATTAACCCAAATAAGATTCTTCCACTGCAGAAGTTCCACCAAACACACAATTTTAAACCATTACCCTCTCAAGGGACAACCTCTAGTCACACTGTGTCTGAAGCATTAAGAGTGATTTGCAAGATTTTCACATCATTTGTCCCTGAAGGGGTAATTGCATTAGCTTCATATCTTAAGTTCATGCTATTAAAGGGGGAGGAGGGGAGCAATCCTGCTAACTGCAGGAAAAAAAAAAAAAAAGAAAAAAAAAAGAACAATTGGATCTTAGAATCGGTGTTCCATACAATTTCTCAGTTCTTCCCAAAGTCTTGTTTCATCAGAGGTTTTTTCCTCATTTTAGACATCAGCTGATCACCAGTTGAACTTGATTAGCATTAACTTCCAGAGTGGACAGGAAAGCTGTTACCTGTATAGTTGGGATTTAATCCTGCCTGAAATCGGAATATTCTTAACTGTTTGTATTACATAGCACCTGGGATTCCTAACCGTGGATCAAGATTTTACTGTGCTGTCCTGCTGTAGAGCACAAGAGAACCAGCTTTGCTGATCTAAAATAGGCCAAGAAGAGTTCATCCCAGGTGCAGGATGAGGCTTTCGCCAAACTTCATGCTGCCTGGACCTGAGGGTGTGGAATCAGAGCAATACTGACAGCACGCAGGCTTGATGGGAGAAACTGTAAGATGACATTGCGCGTGGGGGAGAGGCAGCGGAGAGACAAGAGGTCTAAGAAACACTGCCTCTCTGGAAATAAACACTCGTAGTCAATACAGTGAGCACTTTGGCTTGGAGAACTTGGCCATGCTGCTGTGACACTTGCATTCACCTAACGTGAAGTATAGGAAACGCTGCAGATGCCAATGTCATCACACCCTTTATTGAATTCAAAGCCAGGTCATTTAAATTGTCTGTGGTAGCTGGCACACGGGGCACTCGTTAGGCAGTTTTTATACACAAAGGCAAAATGGAAATCTAAATCCCCCCCTTCTATAATGGGTTTTTAGATAAACCAGGTTTCTGAATCCAGTTATGAACAATTCTAATAGCAGCAAACCAAAGAAACCCCCTAAGTTTCTTTTTGATGTGAGCAAACTGAAACTTAACATTGCTGGACTATAATGATATTCACCCATGGAGAATGGGAAAGCTTTCATGTGACTGCTCCAGTTTGTCTCTGATGGAGAAATTCTCCTAACCCGAGTACCAACTGTATCAGGAGGCTTTCAAAAGCCCAAAAGGGACATTACTGCTGAAGTACACGGAATTACTATGGCCATTTGCTAAGCATGCGCATTCACCTCACTGTGCACGCACATGTAATGCGAAAATACAAAAAAGTTAAATGCGCTAAGGGTTATGTGTTTAGGGCTAGTAATAATGAAACATACAGCAAGACAGTGAATATGTATGTTTTTCAATTTGCTTCCTTCTATGTGTGTACTAAATCTGTGTTGTGACCACCTGAGCAATTTGGATAGATAAAATCCATACCAAAATGTTTACTGTCAAATTTGCTGGATTTTTTTGTTCTGTGGGGTTTGGTTTGTTGGTTTTGGTTTTTGTTGTTGTTGTTTGGTTGGTTTGGTTGTTTGTTTTTTTTTTTTTTTTAATTTGCTCACAGTGCTACTAAGTAAGCGTGTTTTCTACAAACAGTATGCAACACCACAACATTGCACTGACATGGGTTTTTGCTTGTGAGCTGGATGGAGGAAGGTACAGTTTGCTTCTATATTGAAAAAACCTCTTTCGCTTAGAATGCCAAGACAAACATTTTTAATGACAGTTTTCTTTGCAAAAAATGAGATTATTTTGCCCTCAAGGCAGCTGAAGGGCAAATTTAAAACCCTCAGTCTTAACTGGATTTTGAGCACTCAAAATTGACCCACATACAGCCTTATCTATACAAAGGCATCCTCACTGCAGCTAACAGCAGCTCGGCACTATATGTATCCCGACTGCCAGGAGCAGCAGTCGAAGCTTGTTAGCTCTGGCAGCTGTTCTCAAAAACCAGTGAATTGCTGTGAGCTGGCTTAAGCTGATCTATCACTGCAAGTGGCTGCAGGAACTTGAGACCTGTGCATGTTCAGCATCCCACCATCACCACCACTGCAGGTGAACTGCTAGTGATAGCGCTACGCACCTTTTGTATAAAAAAAAAAAATAATTAAAACAACCCCTGTACTGCAGGCAAGGCTCAGGTGTGGTGGAATGGCACATATGAAAGAGACAAACTACTACATTTTCCAGTAGAGAGAGAGTGTTTATTTTTACTATTTTTCTCTCAGGCAGTGAACTTGGGGTGGGGGGGGTGGGGGGCACCGTCAAGTTGGTGAGATGAGGAGACAGCAGTTAATTGATTTCCAAAACAGGTCTCACTAAAATAACTAAGCATCCTTGCATGGACTTTAATGGGTGCTGGAGCATAAGAATGCTCTGACCTTGCCTTGTCACCAAAACAGGGATGTCTATCCTTGCAAATCGCTTGCAGAAAAATTGGATACTGGGTATCAGGGAGGCACAGAAGTCAGTTGCCTTAATGTGATGTTAAGCATCTTAAATCACTGGTAATGTTGCCAGCAAAAGCAAAGAACTAACTGAATTTTTAAATGACATATGAGAACTGCAGTATGCACACAGTCCCTGGCCAAACAGTTAAAACTACCATTCAGTTACATGGCATGAACAAAATCTTTCCAGCACACCACTGAAGAAACAGATTTTGTCTCCAAATGCTTATCAGTGGAATATTTAAGGAATTCACTTTATAAAATAGTTGAAATGCATTTAACCATCACCAACACATGAAGTCTATTTACCTCATAACTACAGAGCTGCTACGTCTGAGGTGGTACAGATATTTTAAGTTCAAGGTGCCTTTAATTTGGTTATCAGAATATTTTTTGCACAGAAAACTGTGTAGTTTCCACAAGGAAAATCCACAAGTCTATCCCTGCTTTCTTGAAGGAAAACAAAAAGTAATATTGTAATTGATATACAACTTTATACATAAATAACTTCTTATAAAGTAAATTTTGCAATCCTTCAGCAAATATTTACATGCATAAACAAGAAAATATAGGATAAAATAATAACTTTGATATGACTAAAGTGAAAATCAAAAACGAGAATCTCAAAAAATAGCTTCAAGTTGACAGTTCATAACCGAAAGCACGAAAGGTAAAAAACTACCTTGAAGACTTAGGCATCTTGTGATAACTACAATTATTCTATAGTACAGCTAGAAAATTAGACTTTTCCAAACAGAATTAAATGAAAAAGGAAGGAATAAGTTTCTAATGTTACTTTGGTAGCAGTGAGAAAAAGACAGCAAAAGACTGGATGATAAGAAGTTAGGAGAAAAAACAAGTGACAAAGTCTAGAGAGATACAGATTGAAAGGCCAAAATGAGTCCAAAAGAGACTGAACAGCCAATAGATGTTTTTTAAAACAGTGTCAGCAGTGCGGCCCAACATACAAGCAGAAAGATTCTCAGTGAAGAACAAATACAAAGAAAAAGCAACATTCAATATATGCCTACATTGTCTTAAACAGACAAGCCTAAAAGATGGACAAGATTTAGTGATAAAGATCTTCTGTCAGTCTGACATTGATTTCAAAGCTTCAAAGTGTCAAAAATTACAAAATTGAGCAAATACAAAAAGGGAAAATTGGTTAGAGACCATTTGTTAAACAAGTGGCAAATACTCCATTAGTCAACTTTCACGCTTTTAAAATGAATACGGAAAGTACAAAAGACACCAATGCAACTAAAGAAAGACTCAGAGCAGCCGTTTCAGATGATGGCAGCATCCTCAGCCTCAACATCTAGCAAAAACCTGTATTTATTCTCAACACTGGGGAGGGAGGAAAATAAAAATCCAGAGGAATTGCCTTCTGCAACCTGTCCAGAAACAAGTAGGTTTCCAGACCGGAAAGCACCAAGCAGATTTTAAGCCATCAGTGTCAAGTGGCTGTTCTCATTTTATAGAGCTAATGTGAAGTGACAAGAACCATTCATGAAAAATATTAGAGATTTCCAAAAAGCTTTTCATAGCAATTGTGCTGTCGGAAAGTCCAGTTGTTTGCAATGATGACTGGAATAAGACCAGAATGTATAATGTTCCTGTTATTGTTAATACTGGTCATGACTGGTTGTGACAAAATTAGCTGCAGTGATCAATGGAGAATTTTCATGGGGAAATGGTACATTTGGATGATTTTCATTTCATTTCCCAAGTGGAAGAAATGGACCAGTTATTAGCAGACGCAGCAAAACATTTTGGTCACTTTATTGACAGGAAAGGCAAAACCCATGGCTATTAATTATTCCAAAGCAACCCCACAGTAGATAGAGGAATATCAATAAATTTATATCATTTTACCTTTTTAGGAAGTGGAATATATGATGATTAAACTGTCCTAGAATTCGAGCAATGAAAACCAAGACAGGAATTGGCTTTTATAAACTTGTAAAAGTTTGGGGAGGAGGATAAAACAGAAACATGAATCAAAACTGATACTAAATACAAATTTTCAGTCATGTTACTAGGTCTGTTCTCCTTGCCTGGAGCAGTCTCACAGAACTCCACGACAGCATTTGATAAAAGACATCAACTCATTTAAAAGACCTCATGGGAGACTCCCAGAATCCCTTGGACAGAAATACAGCATCAGGTATTGTAGGCTGAGCACGCGAATATAAAATATTAAAACCTAATACAGAGAAAGTGACAGATAATGTTAGCACATGCTTTAAGAATGCCGCTCATAGGACTCTAATGTCAAGTGATAACCCGAAGACTGAAGGAAAGCAAAAAGAGATGTAGAACAGTAACACAGAATGAGAGGCACATCTCCAGTTAAATTGACGTAAAGAGGAAATTATGGGCCAGGACATTAGAGAAACTGCCTGGTCCTGACTCACCCAAAGGTGCAGGAGTAGAAACAGCTCCCTCCAAAACTTCAAAACACCTCAAATGAGGATGTTGACACCCAGGGCACCAGAGAGGTCAGAGTTAGAATAAAAATAATAAGAGAATAATTTACCTTACCACTGAATATCATTCTACCCGTGGTAGCGGATCTAGGCTTCACTTTCGTGCTTCCCATTACTGAACATCAGATAGAGCAGTTAAGCCAAACAAGGCTTCTTCGGTAATGTCTGTCTCTGAATGCCAAAAAGAATAAAAAGGGGCTGTCGCAGAAGGAGCCATCTACTGTTTTTCTACCGTAGTCAGAGGGCTGCTCCAGCCAAGTCTGGCACAGCATCCCAGGCTTGCTTAGGTGAGAGAAAGAGAGCCTATTTTAGGATGATTCACTGGCACCAGGCAACACAATGGAACTTTCATGAAAAAAACCCAGAGGCTCCAGAGCCCAGAGAGTTTGCAGTTAAGGACAGGAACCGTTTTGATTTGCAGACTTGATATGCAATACGCTGTGACAGAAACGTAATGCTGCCTCAGTATGTCCATTCCCTCATACAAACTATAGCGCAAACCTGTTCACAGACAACCAAAGCAGGTAAAGGAACAGATCAATTTTATAAACATATTCAGCAATTTAAAGTAAGTATTGGACTGCGAAAGCACAATTTCGCATGAGTAGGGTTATATAATCTACTAAATGCCAAAACCCGCAATTAACTGCAGGAGAGCTTACCCTCTTATTTTCTAAGACCTGACACAAATTATTGGTCATACGCAAACAATGAGCATTTAGAAAGGACAAAAAGATTTTCTGTGAAGACGTGTTCTGCTCAAAATACTGTAAGGGGTTAATACAATTTGGAGCTCAGGCTGTCACCGCATGTGCTGTGCACAGTTCCATCCCATTTTGGAGAGAAGCTCTCCATTCATTCCAAGTAACAAACAGAGTCAAGAATTCGGGCAGCATGAGCTACTCCACAATGTCTCGCCAATAGTCTTCGCCAATCCATCCTGGTGGGTAGAGAACATCTGGAAGGGAACAGCCCATATCAGAAGTGTCTGGGACCTGTCTGCGGAGAGTGCCAGCAGGCACACAGGCAGACACCACGTACTGGGCAAGGAGGAAGCTTGTCATATCCTATTAAAGGCAGATAGGTTGCGACATTTCCTAGATATTAGAGTTTTGTTTTCCCAAAGGAACTGTTGTTAAGTATGCAGAATCTATTATAAACACAGCGCTAAGGCTTTTCCATAACTCTGATGTCAGGAGAAAAAAATATGTGTAAACACTTGGAGAAATCAAGACACAAATACAGGCCAATGCAAACATTACGTTTCCCATTGTATGCTTTTCCTATCAGCAAGGGTAACTTTTATTACATTTTATTATAAATCATAATATTAACAAACAAATTATTTTAGAAGTCATTTACTAATTTACTGGTAAAGACTTTTTTTTTTAATTTCTTGAATGTCTTGTGCAATTATCTTTAATAGAGCTATGTGACAGCGAACTCTTATTTTCTGTTACAAAAAAAAAAATTTAAGGATGTCTTTTTCTCTTGTTCTTCATCCAGGCAAACCCCAAATCACCTGAAAATTCTTATGAATACCTAGACAAACTTTCTCTGAAACAATCCACAATCTAACAATCACAACCTCACTGGAGGTCCAAGATGGCATAATTCAAGTCCCAGCTCAGGCTAAGTCATACCAGGGATATGAGTGGATCTCCTACAACCTAGGTAAGTGTACTAATTACCAGGCTTCTCTGCTATTCTCAGGTGAGCTGCTCTCAATTATTCTACTGGAGTAACCTCATCTTGTATAACTAATTACACATTCAAAGGGCTAACAAGGCTGTTTTTCTAAGCCCACTGGTTATGGGACTCATCTCAAGTTGTGAAAGATCCAGATTCAATTAGTATTTTAATTACTTACATAAAGCAGAACTGTTTTCACAGGAGAGACTGAAATTGTAACACCCCAAATTGCCTCAAGGTTAAGACGTTCATATAGGACACAGGTGATAATTTCAAGCTCTCAACCTGAACTACATTCATAGGACTTAAATATGTGACATTATGCGTGTGCTCTGCCAGGGTAGGTGCTCCCATCTGGATGCCAGAAACAACTTCTGTTGAGAAGTGATGAATTTAGATGTTGAGCAACTGTCCTAGGTGTAGCTGTAGCTATAAAAATATACATATATATATACACATGCACACGTGTATATGTATAAACAGCAATATTTCCTAAATTCTTTTTTTAGCATTGAATAAAGAGTAAGAAAAATATTCTTTTAAACAGAAACAATAGAAACAACAACTTTTCCAACAGAGTGCCTGATAGTTATTTCAGGCACAAAGGCCTTGTCTACAGCGGATGTTTTGCAACTTGGATTATGGAGGCCACAAAGACCATTCTTTCTAGAAGATATTGGAAGAGGAGTCTGGAACTCCTATTCCTTCAGAACCTTGGTTTCTCAATAAATACTTGCTGTGTGTGGAGACGTAAATTAATTTACCTAATATATATGCACATATGCATATAAAGTATGTCCATGAGTATTACATTAATATATGAACACTACATACGGTGTTCTGAACCTGTTAAAGTCTGTTACACTACACGGTTGTTCACAGCTTATACGGCTCACTCCACATACAGTATATACAGATAGTTCAAGGTACCCTAGTCTTTCAATATATGAGCAGCTTATACCTTATAAATGAAATAACCAGAACCAAGCAGCATTTTAAGCCTGGAAACTTTCAGAATGTGAATCTGATTCAATTTGTACTTAATATTTTGGAATTTTTGCTTAGGAAAATAAGAATCAAACATTTTGTTTCAAGAAGTATTTACTTCAAAATATGGATATTCTTCTAAAGCATAACATTTATTTTTTAGCGTCTTTTATGAACATTTCTGATGGCTTGAATGTTCTGGGGACAAAAGCAGTTATCAAAGCTTTGCAACTTCCCTAGAGAACAGGAGTTGCATTTGGCAACCATTTCAGTAATTTCACAAGGGGGAACTACTCTGGACACTTTGTGTTGATCAGTTCTGTGGAGCTCAACCTTTTCAGCCCAAACCTTCTTAAAAAAGTTTGCCACTCAATGGCATGTATAGCTGCCTCTGTTCCTAAGGAATCTATAAATGGAAGTGGCATTGGTACTCATGACTCATATACGTTGGCAGCACTGTGTGGGCAATTCAGCACAGCATGTTCCCACCCCAATACTGATCTACCTGGCTGGAATCCGTTTTTACTTTCCCTTATCTCCTTTCTCAATTAAATTAATATTTGGGTCCTACCTCTCAACAAAATAAAGACATGAAAGTAACAGGATTCAAATATAACACGGATTTGATATTTACAGATTATCAACATCTTGACTTCACTGAAGCTCTGTAAGCATAGTAATAACGAATGTTTCCCTGACTCAGAGTCTGTGAAGTTTTATGAGTTATCTGGTGTGGTCATGACTGTGCTGGATCTGATACTCATAATATTCATTCAGAAACTATTTGTCTGATATTTTCAACAGCTCAAAGCTTTGCCCATTCCTCTAATGTTTTTTCAAATACTATTTTAATAAATAAAAATTATATATTGGAGAATCTTATGCCCTTTTTAATTTAGTGCCTGGCTCTCCACTTCACCCTCCCTTTTTTAACAACACCTCAAGCAAGCAGCTTCATCAAGTTTTCCTATCCTGCATTACCTGTCCCTTATTCAGTGGCAAGTAATCCTGGACAAGTAAGACTTGCATTACAGAATTCGTCAGAAGGGAAGAAATCTCTTCTGAATTGCTTTTATCTGGTGTGCGTTTATTATTATTTGTCTGAGTATTCCCTCATTCTGCAGCTGGAGCTATAGATGTCCATATTAATCCCAGGCAAGAAAAGGAAACAGCCAACATTATTTGGGTTCCTGCAATATTGAAACTGTGGTAAGCAGTTCTCAGACTTTCATCAGGTCCCTCCTTCCTCCCAAGTCCTCTCAGCAGTCACGGGGTAATTCTCATTCCTGCCTCTGCTCCTCTGTTGTCACAGATTTGCTGTCATTTGCAATCAAACTAGTTCTGCTCAGCTGCTCAGCGCTCACTCCTACATCCCTGAAGGACTATAATGCAAATGGCTTTACTTGAGCATCAGCAGAACCTTTGCAAAGACTCTTCAGGGAAAGGAGTTGTGAAGACCTCTGCAAGAAAAACCCTCAAAATACAGTCTGGCAATTAAAATCTACTCCCTGGCAAACAGACATAGGCAAGTGGGTAAGTACAGAGGAGGGCTCAGAGACTGACTTTTGAACAAAATGAGCAGACACTACCCACCCTGAAGAGCTTGGATTGGGGTGGGTGATGAACAGGGACATGCTATGTCCATTCTTTTTTTTAGCTAAAGAATTGTGACATGCTCAAAAAACTCGACCTAATAAAAATTTGCTAGATTAAAGATCAATTGATAAGACACGACTGAAATATGAGCAGCATTTTCTATAGAATACGAAAAGCCTAACAAGAACAGTGAAAAGAACACAAACCCACACTGTGCTATTGAAGATTGCTGAGATGCGATACCAAAACAGGAGACAAAAATATCTTTCTTGCAGAAGGGATTTTGGCTAAGCACGGTTCCTGGCCTGGAGCCTCTTTTGCTGACAATTTTGTACTCTCCCTTTTCTGAGTAGAGGAAATCCAGGAGATCACAAAGGTAACTTTGGTGCTAAGAAAACAGGCATGGGAATCTTTCCCACCTTCCACGCTCTTGCATTCTGGGTTTTTTGCTCTTCTTTCCTCTCCATTGCAATGTCAGTCATTGAATGAACTAGAACACAGGTAATTTGCAATGATTTAAAATCAACCACCCTTCCAGCCCTGGAAAATCCTTATCCAGATACCTGCAAACAAGTTGTTAACACAAATACCGCTAGGAATACAGATAATGACAAAGAAAAGAAGAAAGAAAAAATCCTAAAGAAATGGTAACAAGTACAAGAAAAATCACCTTTCAGCAGTCACAGGAAATTGAAAAAGAGAGGGGCTGTGGTTTAATTGAGAAGATAGAGCTCTCAGGCATATGGGCCTCTGGAGAAATAAAAAATCCTATTGAATGAAGATCCAACTGTTCTAGGAAAGCAAGCTGATATTCATTTCCAACTGTGAAGACCCAGGTCCATCTTCAACCTCAGGGGAGCAGAGCTGGTGAAACTAAAGTTCACTGTGAGCAAAAGATGGCACCAAATCTAGTAGGCTGCTCACTCTGTCCACTTCTACAAGGAGGCTTTGGTTGTCACAGTAAGTAGTTGAGACAGATAAGCTGGCTAGAGACAGGCTAAATGGTGTATTCGGAAGACATCGGGTGCGAAGGACTGCCAAAGTCAGTCCTGCTGCTTAATACTTCCCCAGCCTTTCCAGCTATCCCGCATCCTCTTGTACAGACAGCTGCTGAATGATGCTCTCCCATATTCCTTTCTACTTTCTCTTCAAATCCACAGAAAGGCTACATGAAGAAACAATTAATAACTATTTGTGCCAAAAAAGGAAGAATGACCATTAACTAGTACCTTCTTTAAATAGAGGAAAAATAGGTTATGGGTAGCAACCAGATTTTCAAGGGGTTGGAAACACCTTGCCCTTTCATCAATGATTTCAAAACATGGTCTGCTACATGCTGACCGACAGCAAAAATCTGCCTTTGCTCTCATACACACTCTGGCTTCCAAGGACAACTTATCTCATGTCTGTTGTTATACTGAAGCCTTTTACTAAGAGGCTGAATAGGAGCAGACGGGGTGAGGGGAAAAGGAAAGGAAGGCAAGAAATATCTTTTAGCCCCAGACTAAACTGTGATAAAGATTTCCATCCAGAATACAACAATATTTGCCTCAAGAAAACAGTTTATTCAGCTGCTCAGGAAAGAGGCTCAAATACTTTCTGATAATGCGTTTTCCTAATGATGCCAGTGAGTCAGAAGCAGCATGTGCCACAGAGTCACTGAATGCTTGAAATTCTGTTAGAGGGGTGTGCTCTAATTTTTAGCATTTCTCTACTACTGGCAATCAAAAATAAATACCTAGAAGGAAGTCTCCTCCAGCTCTAGAGATTAGTCTGAGGAAAACCAGGCTCTTTCTATGGACAGGACTTTAGCCTATTTCTCAGAAATCCCAAGTTCAACTTGCTGTTCTGCCACAGACTCCCTCATAAGCCATCCGGAAGTCACTTGGGCATGGTTGTGTGGGCTAATTCCAACAGCTTACACCTTCTCCCCACAGACCCTAATGAAACAAACCACTGGAAGTCTTTGTAAATCAGGAGAAAATGTTCCGCAGTCCTAATGATTCACCCAACAAGGGCTTAGCTGCAGCACAACTGTAAACAGCCCCTATTCTTGTGGGGACAACTGAAGCATTTATTCTTGAGCTCTGCTGGGCAAACGCCTTTTGACAGTAACACCTCCAGCAATATCTAAAAGTAATCTGGGACATGGGACAGCACTAAGATACCTTACTCAGTACCACCCCTCTCACATTTCTTGGGAGGGATTTATCAGAGTTTAAGTGATGAGATCACAGACCAAGTAGTATCTGCTTAGACCTTTCACCATGTTCATCTCACCAGCATAAAAGACTAGGAAAGTTAAAGATTTTGATGTAATTGCTAGGACTAGTTTAGCTTTTCTGCATATTACACATTTAAATCAGACAGCAGAATCAATAGATTTTTGGTATCCCCTCTCTTGAAAGCTGAAAAAGCATCACGGCAACAGGCCTGGTGTGATTTGAGGCAAAATACAACAGATGTTACAAACAGCATAGCGTAACCATGCAACCAACTTTTGTCCCATCTTCATGTTAAAAGCTTAGTACAGCACAGCATACAACACCGATCACTCACCAAAATCATTGTAAAGATACACAGAGAAGAGGAGACACTTTCAGGCCCTCTTCAATAGTGTATTACATAAGCTGACACATGAGATTCATGAGTCATCTCTGCCATACCCCCGCATTGTCAAAAATATTTTTTTTTTCTTAAATACAATTCCTGTGTTAGTCTAACTTCTTTCTCAGACAAAACATACAGATAAAATTGTTAGGGAAGAAAGTGATGAATGAAATATGTTAGAAGCATCAACAAGCAGGTCTGCTGCTGTTATAAGGCAGAGCTAAAGCTCTGTTTAATATTAAGAATGAAGCTTTTACATGACCTTATTTTCAGTCACTTTTAACTTTAGGAAACACTGCCATGGGAAGTTTCCCTCCAAAGAGTCACTTTCCTGCCACAGGACTTTTGTAGGGAATTTTCAATTAAAACAGCTCAGCTCATTTCTGATTATTTTTTTTTCCCCAGAATACTTTCTTTTCATATATATGTCATAGTCTCTCCATCTTCAAGCTTCAAAACAGCCCCATTTATCTCATACAGTGTTTTTGGTAAAGCACCCCAGATTCTAACAATGCACAGTATAGAAAAGCACCTGAAGGAAATGAACAACGTGGTCTTCAGAGCAGGTAACAGTAACACGTAGTAAGTTCAACCCTTCAACCACGTGTTGAAAGAGGATGAAAGAAAAGTCAACATACACCAACTAAGCACTCAATTCTGTTCCATGAATGAGGTACTTCCAAAAAAAAAAAAGTGTTTGTGACTGTGTAATTAAATGCAGCATCAGACCACATAGTCACAAGTATTCAAAAATCACAAGTTTGTCTTTTTAACCCTAACCTTTTGCATGCTTTGGCATAGAACAATAAATACTTCCTTCTGGTGTCTTTTTGTAATTCAAATGGAATTTGACAACATTTTAAATTGTGTGTTATTATTGCTGAGTTCATTTGAAGTTAATCTCACTGTGCAGTTTGAAAGCAGGAGCAGAATACCTTCAGTCTTCTGAGCACAATTTGCTGGGACCCTTTCATTTTGGGGGCAATTTTCCCTACTACTACTTTTGTTAAGTGAATTCTTCCAGAATAGGTGAAAGGCTATGACTCTTACCTGGACTGTGGGAGGAGCCAGGTTCTTGGCTTGATGCTTGCTCTGCATCAAGGGCTTCTCCATCCAAGTGCTGTTGATGAACATTTCTGTACATCTCTCTCTTTCCAGTGTAGGTCAAAACAAAACATTAAAACCTGCCTCTATGCATGAGCAGATTTTCTACTGAAACTGGTTTCAGCAGGTTTGCTGAAAACAAAATATTTGTTTTCTACTGAGACTGCTGCAAAACTCTGTCTTTGCCAGGTACTACCAGGTGCCCTGACGTAGATGTGGCTACAGCATGCATGAGCTCTCTTTACACACTGCGAATTACATCTGCTCAGAGCAAACCTACTCAAGGCTTCAGTATCCGTGTTCTTACCAAGCCTCTCAATGTTGCTTTATCCCTTTATCATTTAATTAAATCACCAATAATTGAATTTTGTAGACGAAGCTGAGCAAAAATCACTATGAAAGGCCAAAATTAAAAGATACCGAAGACATTTCACAAACTGGGAGTCTGGCAATTAAAGTCTACCGACTCTTCCTTACTACAGCAGAGCTCCATGAAGAAATATGCTACAAATGGCTTTTGGCTGCCTGCCAAAGCCTCAGTCATTCTGACATGTGTACAGCAAGACGACTGCTGACTCAGTGTCAATATAACATATCCATGATCTTCCAAGTCACTCTTAAACAGCAAGGTTATTGGCCAGACAGTTGTCTTACCTACTAAAAGTAAACAGAAAAAAATATATAGGGTAAAGTAAGTTCAGGTCAAGAGAAGCCCTTAAAGAGAAAGGTTCAATGGGGAAGCTACTCAGTGGGATGAAAACTCCTACCTGCCTTTTTTCCTGTACTCTTCTCAACAGCCAGACAACAAACTTCTCCCCGACATGAGGGATTTACTGAGCATTCACCAAAAAATGGCATTATCCAGCTGCACTGCACTGACTGTAACAAAGGTGGTGTACACAAGTTCTGCCTGTCTCTACAGTTGGGCAATTGAAACAACACTGAGACATTATATGAGCTTCCTTCACTTCACCAAAGCTGCTGTTGTACACTTCACAGGAATCAACCTCAATATGCTGAAAACACAACTAACTGGCTAATGTCTCACCAATTTACACACCTTAAAGGAACAAAATATACTAAGATGATGCAAAAATAATCCATAGAAAGTATTTTTGCTGCACTTCTTTAATTGAGGACCCTCTTAATTCATATCTGGAAAAGCAGCTACAACTTTGAGACAATGATTAAAGTTCCCAGTTCTTAAAATCCAGAAAGAAAAAAAAAATCCATTTTTTTTTTTGACCAGATATACTGATCCCTCAAAAGATGTGGATGACACTTGCCTGATTCATGAGGATGCTGCATAGCTTAATTATGGCTTTTGAAGCTCTTTGTGCCTTCAGAGAAATCACAGAGAGCATAATTATCATTAGGACAAATACCACTATACAAAGGAATAGAACAAAAAGCAGAAGACAAGACAAAACCAATACACTTAAAATCCAGATTATATTACAAGTCAGGTTCATTTTAAAAGAAAATATAAATACATGTGACATATCAGATCTGTGGGAATTTGTTTTACAGTGTGCTAGAAAGCTTAAAACAAATTAAAATTTAGGAACCAATTTATTCCTGAGTGTAAGTCTACCAACTTCAATGGAGCTGCACCGAGGACAGATTTGACCCAGAACATTAATTGAAGCATTTAAAGGTTGCTATTGCTCAGAAATTAAAAAAAAAAAAAAAAAATTGAAAGTAATTCAAAATGAATAAATTTTAGTCTTACTATGCAAGACTTTCTGAGGAGTGGGGAAAACTTTCACGGCTTTCATTCTGATCCCTCTGAAATTATTTTATTCTACACTAAGTTTCACTCATGTAAACACCACTATTTCTTGTTTCTCCTCATATAAGCAAGATAAGAATCAGGCCCCAAGAGTTTTTGCCATCTGGTCTGAGACCCAATCAGTCAGCTGTTGCTTCCTGAAAAAAAAAAATGAAATTAATGTGGTAAAAGGCTACTGGCATGCTAATTTGTGAACTGAAACAGACTGCAATTGTAATCCTGAACCAAAACAAACAACAGCTAATGAGGCATTGTTATTTGCATCTTATGTGGCTTTGCTTAATCAAATACTTGCGTACTCAGGATGGACGTTTATTCAGGACTTAGAAAAACTTAAGTTCCTTCAGCTAACCAAGCTGAGAAACAGTCAAGTATGTTTTCTCAATATAAGACGCACTGAGTTACACTTCAGCTACACAATCACATCAATTATATCATAGTCAAAATGTTGTTAAATTCCTCACTTAAACCAACAAGATATACTTATTTCCATGCTTTTCAGTTATTCACTTACAGTACCGTGTATTGGCAAATGGCCATAATCAGAAAAACAGTATAAAATTAAAAATCCCAATATTTTCCCCATAGATATCTTTTCAATATGACAACTACATACGTTAAGATAACCTGTGACTGAATTCCTCCAAGATACAAGGGGAAATGGAAGATTAATAAATCTTTAAAGACAGCTGTATTCCTTCTTCTCTTTATAGGGAAAAACTTTGTATTTCAAGCATTTCTTCCTGAAAAGCACTTCAGTCAGCTGCCTAACTCTTACTCATGGCGATGACAACTGACTTGTACACCCCTAGGCACTGACTTTTCAGCTGACTGTAGCTACCTCATTTTCTCTCCTGCATACCAGAAAGGTGATGTAAATATATTCACTCAGTCTTGTCAGGTAAGGACTCCTTTATCATCCCTTAGAAGAGCACACGGACCAAAAAGAGACTGAACTCTCAGAAATGAAAGTATTTCACCAGTGCTCCCTCTTTTACTTGAAAATGGGGTTCCCCTTCTTGTCCTGGTAAATAGGAATTGTTTAGGATGTCCTCCTCCAGGCAAACAGGTCCATTCAGTGATCTCTAGTTTAGGATATGGTCTTACTAGATTACTGTGGAAAGTGAAAGAGATGACACCAACCCCTCTGTTCCAACAGAATTACAGGTAAGATCTATCAGGCAGGGTGACCTCCTTCCCCACCAGCACTCCATGGCATGTGCACGCCAGGCTAAAGAGCAACACAGCCGCTATTCATCCCGACTGCTTCTCCTTGCCACCATCCACACCCAGCTGGTTGCAGCATCCAGTCCTGGCACTCTGCGATTATTACATCATATATCTTGTAAAAGCACCTCAAAGGCAAGAGGAACAGAAGTGTCAATGATATAAACAGAAGTATACTGAAGGAAACAAGTTATTCCCCTGAAGGAAATAAAAACCTTTATGATTTGGAAAAGAATAATGGTTTTTCTAAATCCTGTCTTCTCTTTCTGCCATCAAAGTCACACTGTACCATACATAGCACCAGGTGCGCTGTCAGGACTTGAAAAAAAAAAAAAAATGAATGGAAGAAACCACACAGTTAAACTGCAGTTTGTTTCCTAGAGTGAAGATCTATCTTCCCTGTTGCTTGTTTTGAAAAGAAACAAATAGCATGACCTATAGCACTTTTCTTGGAAGGTAATCACTCAAGTTTATAGGCACCACTGTTACAGAACTGTCAATGTTTATTTTCATATTTTCTTAGCATAATTTAATCTGCATTTTCCTCCCTTGGAAAACTTGGGCTGCACCTCCTTCCTTTCCCACAAGCAAGGAAGGAGCCTGACAGGTGCCTCACATTGTAAGGCACACAAACATTACCTCTGGAATTAATTAAGGGGTTTATTTTAAGAGGTTTTAATTAAAAACTAATTAAAGCTTGGGAAAAAAAAAAAAGTCAGATTGTTCTAGAATAGGAGGGAAACCACTGCCTAGAATAATGCCTATAAACACATAGGGTTAATGCATCAATACTTTCATTAATAATAAAGCACTGAATAACTTAATTTATAGCATTCAAAGGTTACTGTATAATTAATAGATTTACAAGTAAGCTGAGACATCAGGTCATAGCTAATGTTGGGAACAGGCAGGAAAACTTGCAATGGTGTTCAGAGTGGATTATTTTTCTACTAATTTCAGTTTCTCTCAGACTAGAGTATATTTAATGGGCGTGATCAATGAAAGAAAAAGCTTATTACTTTCTTGGTAAAGAGGTTTCATTAGGTAAAATAGAAAATAGCAAAGACAAGGATTTTGTGTGTAGGTGTTTTATTTCCCTCTAGTCCTCGTGAAACTACAGTAAGTCTGAAGAGAGGACACACTTCTGTTCCTGAGATGTCCGTGTGATCATGAACACAGAACTGATCATCCTGGAAGTTTTCCAGCACAAGTAGTTTGCCTGTGATTCTTCAAAGTGTTTTGAATGTTTAAGACAAATTAGTAGAAATTGGCACAATATACTATTGTAACAGATGCTCCAGAAGCACCTCCGTCATCCTGATAAACTAACTAAATCCATCTAAATAGAAACATCCCATAGTTCCTCCAAAAAGATGGCTAGATGTGTTGCTGTCTGTGTTGCACAATTGGCTATACACCTAAATTTCATCCACTGGTAAAAATGTTCCACTTCAGAGGCACTATTTAACCACAGTATCGTGAGATATTTTGCTAAATCTTTGACAAGCATGTTTAAAACCCTGTAAGATAAAAAAAAAATTGTACCCGAGAAGCAGGTGAAAGGGAAGAGATTGTCTGCATCTTTCTCCTGAATTATTTCTAACCAGTTACAGACAGATATTCA
This sequence comes from Charadrius vociferus, assembly GCF_000708025.1. Lineage (NCBI taxonomy): Eukaryota > Metazoa > Chordata > Aves > Charadriiformes > Charadriidae > Charadrius > Charadrius vociferus. The sequence continues at coordinate 2,405,336 of NW_009649946.1, forward strand.
TCCTGCAAAGCACTTTTTCTCAGCAAGCACGGTTCTCTGCTAAAGGAGGATGCAATCATTTAGTTCTTGAGGACTGGATCAGCAAAAGGACAGCTGGCTATGAAATGCTGACCGCCTTCCTTGA
>NW_009649946.1:2405483-2484587 GCF_000708025.1 Charadrius vociferus
CTGGGCAAGGAATGCCCCTAGTCACCCAGCCATTACTAAAAGAAAAGCAAAACAAAGAAAAAAAGGCCGATAAAAGAGATATCCTTGTTCTTTTCCTGTGAGTCAGCGTATGATATTGGTCAAGCTACCTACACTTTCCTAGCTATGCTATCTTTTGGAAGGTGAAAACAGTGTAATTTTCCAAACCTAGACAAACAGACAGGTAGCAGTGCAGCATAACTGCATTTCTCACTCCGGCCTCCGAGCATCACAGGAGTACACTGATGCTTAAATACATTTATACACATAAACCATGCAAAAATTCTTGGGTGACGAGAGCCAGGAAAGTGCCAAGAAGAGCTATCATAAAAAGGCAATAGGAACATTCTGCAAGAATTCACTTCCCTCAGTAAATAACTGCCTTTATATACACAGGGATAAATCAAAAAAAATCAATACACAAAAAAAAAAGTCAGGCTCTGGTCTTATGAACTTGTAAGTGATCAGACCAATAGGAAGGGGCCGAACAGCCGCAGGCTTGCTTCGTTCCTTGCACCCAAATCTCTCTGTGACTTGTTCCAGCACTTGGCACGCGCCACCCGTGGTACCAGCTTGCAAGGAGATGCCTCAGGGTGACCCTTCCTAGAGACATGAGAGGCAATACTCAACGCAGAGGATAATTTTGGCATAAGGAAGGGGAAAAAAGTGACAGCCAGAACAAAAAGGGAACTGGGCCAAAGTCTAGACATCTGAATCACCCGCTTGGGCGTCACTTCCACAGCACAAGCCACAGGCAATGGCACACAGCTCACGCAGAGCCTGGCTACAGGCAGGCAAGGCTGAGTACAAATCCTTACAAATCTTAGAAGAGAAAAACCGAAACAATGAAACCATCTCACAAAACTTTTTGTTAGAAGCTGAATACAATACAGGAAATAATTCACTTCTTTAAGTACAACCCCTCAGTTACCTGGGTACTCTAGCCTTTGCTCTTCAACGAAACTAATGAAGCAACTTCTGCTCTCAGTCACGCAAGAGTAAGTCTGGAATAAATCAACAGCTTTCACTGGGGTTATGATTTACACTGGTGTGAATGAAAGCAAAATTAAATATTTTGTTAAGACAAAGATTAAGATCTCTGAACCAATATGGATCTCTGTGCTGGTGCCAAGTCCTAAATTTTCGATTTTTTTCATGTGTTCAAACCAAGTATCCACAAAGCTTTTTGTGCTTCTTCAATAAAACCACGCATGAAGTAGAAGTGATGGGAATTCTACACGTCGACAGGCTCCAGACTCTTCCAAATCCTCATTTTTTGTTCTGCAACAGTAGATTTATCTCAAATATTCATAAGGAAAAAATGAAGGAAAAGAGGCTACACAAATATCACCCAACTACCCCCAATATGCCTGGAAAAGACCCAACTCTGCTCAGTAACAGAAATGCCACCAAGAGCCAGGACTCCAAAAGATTTTATAAAGTGCCCAGCATTAGAGGAGGACTGAACCCTTATGGTCTCTACCCCTCTAAATTTTATATAAATAGAATAACTCTACCCTGTCTCTCGAGTTCTGGAAGGATATGTTAAATCTGCAGAGGGCTCTCTCTCTGCCACAGCAGAAAGAGAGGCATTAGCTGAGGCTTTGAGAAGCCGGGATTCAATTCCCTCCCAAGTGACCAACTCCCGGCGCAACACAGAAACCACCATTTGCCTGTGCCTTACTGGTCTCTAAAACAAGAATAACATCCCATCCTTATCTCAGAAGGGTGTATAACTGCCTAAATAACAGGGTATGGAAGCATCTAAAATGATACATATGTGCATAGCATAATTCCATGATTATCACAGCCTTTTTATGAAGTCATTTTCTGTACTTTCTAAATAAAAAATACTTTTTGAAATGTTTGGAGTGGAAAAGGAAAACACTTCATCGTGAGGTGTAAAATGTTTAGTTTTAGCTGAAGCTATTCCCTTAAGCCTTTATGCATTTATTCTTTTGATAAATTTGAAACATATCACAGGTAAAGCTAGAAACTTTACAGTGCATGAAGAATTTTTTTTCCCACATCAAGATCACATCTGAAGTGCCTTCCTCAAAAGTACAAGAACATATCTCTTGGCAAGCTCAGGTACATCATTTTTGCCAGTGAGCTGCTTATTGCAAGGACTGTGAAAGAGTAGGCTTCAAAATTAAGCTTATTCCAATCTTGTGTCAGAGTTACAACTTGCTACATAAATTACCAAATTAAAAATGCATACAAGTATGTCTTATTAGAGAATTGTAAATAATTTTTAATGGATCAGAAGAGCTACAGGGAGCGTTGCTCTACCCTTCTTTTGTTCAATGCTATTACTCACACAACACCAAGTACTAAATACTCTGTACAATTCTTATTTTGGCAAAGGTTTTAAACAGCATATTCTATCCAAAGTCTCCTGCATAATGAGTGGTGTAGATAAATAGCAGCTGTTGTATAAATCATCCAAAAGAAAGAAATTACTTAACTGCTGAAACTTCTGCCAGCTCATCAGGAACAGGTAGCAGAGGCAGCCCCTCTGCATTTAGGTTTTGCTGAGACAGGGCAGGCAGGGAAGTGCCCCCTGCACATAGACCTTCATAAGTTCTGCAAGGTGCCAGAGAGAACCACACAGACCTTAGCAGCTGCTTACCTTTTTCTTTCTTTTAAAAAGGCTCATTTAAAAAAAAAAAAAAAAAAAACCCAACAAGAAAAAAGTGTAGAAACATGAATTCCTTCCTTCATTCTTTGCTTTATAACTTGCATTTTCCAGCTAGAAATTTTGCCTCTTTCAGACCTGATGAAGGAACATTTTCTAAAGGCTGCATACAATGCCCTACAGTAAGAGAGCACATTATTTCTAGGAACAGGTTTTCAAAAACAGATGCTCCTTACCAACAGTGGGTGCATAGAAACAATTTATCAAGACAACACCAAGCTGTTTGCCAGTGACAACTTCAGAAGGGTTATGGAGTACTTGAGCTCACAAATTCTGGCCCCATCTTGGGACAAATGAGATCAGGCTGCCTTTTTTACTTCTTTCTTTTTTTCTTTCTTAAAAAAAAAAAAATTAAACCCACAAACTGCCCCCCCCCCAAAAAAAAAAAAAAAAACACAAAAAAAAACCCCACCCCCCCACCCCCAAAAAACCCCACAAACCAGCCAAAACAAAAAACTGCTCCAGGCCAGCAGTAGCTCTCTATCCTTTCACTGCACTAGACTTGTGTGAGGGCATTATACATTTGGAAGACTTAACCCAGAGCAGGATAAGAGTTTCATTTCCCATTCAGTCTCCAATTCTGCAGATCTTTTACTGTAAATAACACCTTCCCCGTTTCTCTGGTAGCTTAATCCGTTCTCTCAGGGGAGAATAAGCATACTTCATAAATCACTCCAGTATGGTATAAAATAATAACCAACCTTCAAAGCCCACGCCTACAAAGCGGACACTTCGGTTTACCTCTATGGGATCACAGCCCAGGTCTCTAACCTGTTGTCTGCTGGAGGACACCAGAGCTCCTAGTTTCTTATACAACTTAAGCCTGTTCAGAGAAATCTCTTGACTGTAATTAACACAGGTGCTAGATCACTGGTTAACTTCCCCAACTCAAGATTCTTCCTCCCACAGTAATCTTTCTCCACACTTGCTTGGTGCCTAACGCAACGCCTCCATAGCTCTGACTGAAGCCTCTGGGCATTGCCACAGTACAAACAACATTTTGGTAGGTTAATTTATTTCATTTTAATGATTGCAACATGACGTTTGCTTCCCTGGAACATGTTCTTTTCCCAGGAAACACCTACTGTAGATTTTGTTGCAGATGCAGGGAGCAAGAAAGTTGTCATCTTGTTGTTAATGTAAAGGGCAAATACAAAAAAAAAATAATCAACTTTTAGAGAAATGTTTTCCTTTTATTTGTTGATAGATAGGCACTCACATCCTAGGCCAAATTCTGTATATCAAGCACTGCTAACATATCAAAACCCACAGTGTTATGATAGTTAATCCTCAATCTGCATTTTAAGGTGTTCACAACCTAGATAGATTAGAAAAATGAAAGCCTTAAATGAACTGCAATCACAGAAAATCCTACCCAGCAGCTGTACTTGCCCGAATGCCCTCCTATGTGCCGCTTACACACACCATCACTTCTACATATTTTCCATGGAAACTCTACCTCTGTTACCCACGGACTGGGGTGAAATTCAGTGATGATTTATTTTAAAAAAGAAAAAAAACTTTATTTAAGGATGAATGTTTTGCTAGCAACATTAGCACATATTGTCAGTGTTGAAACCAACAGTTCAGATCTTTTCATGCAGAAAACTGCACACATAGGAAAAATAGGGCAGGATAAAAAGTGCAGTTACCTCACTGGGAGATACAAACAGGCGCACCACTGTGTTTAGAAACCATTACAAACATACATATTACAGACACAGCTTCTCAGCAACAACCATTGGTGGCAACCCAAGACAAACAGTCTTATGTAGAACTGACACAGTATTAGGCACCAAACTCCTCCCCTAAAATTTGTTTAGGCAACTCTGAAAACCACAATACATGTAACACCTTCCCAAACTATAGGGGCAATTAGCAAGCCTGTTCTGTGCACAGGGGACTGAAGAAGTCCATCCTACCTACAGATGCTTATCTTATATCGTTACAACCTTTTCCCTGCAACTCTGATCAACAGGCCTTTAACTAAACAAGTTCCCGCACCGGCTCTGCCCCCTGCAATACCCCAAGCTCTCTCCTTAGCTCCTTCCTGCGCCTCCGGAGTGCCAGCTGGCTCAGCCCTGATGGAAGGGGACAGGCGACTGCTGCAAGCACACGCACAGCCTTCCCCTCTCTGCCAGGACCCTGCTTCGGGTGTCACCATATGCACCTGGCTGTCATCCACTTCCCCCAGATACACTTCCTTACCTCCGCCTGAGGAAAGCTTTCTTGACAAAATATCAGTGTGAAAAAAGTTTTGGCTCTAAAGAGGCAACATTTTTCACTAAAACCAACCAAAACAGAGATATTTTTTTTCCCTGCCCCAACAAGCATAAGGAGTTGGAAATTTGGTAACAAATTCAACTCCACTAGAAATTGTTTTTCTAAAACTCAATAAATGTCAACTGTGCTTTGAGCTCGGTGAGTCATACCTTTTATCAACATTTATTTAACAGTTTTATCCAGATTATTTCTGTTGGGAATAATTTTTTCCGTTTTTATTCATTACTGCATAGTTCATTCCTCAAGCAATAAAATAATCCACACAGAACAGTTCAATAATGTCCAATGTCCAAATAATGGAAAATAAACATATGCAGGAAATAAACATGTACAGGATTTCAAAGATCTAGAAAAGTATTATCAAAGATATCTCAATACCTTTCTGAAGCAGATATGCCAGCAAACAGTCCAGATCCATATGTAAAACCAGTATTACTCTCCAATCCAAAGTCCTGACCCCGTGTCTTACTGTGCCCTACTGAACATCACCAGCCCACGATGAAGGGCTTTCAGACTCGAAACAAGCAGATTATATCTGATTAGGTATTTAAATAAAAGCCGGGAGCTGATCAGTTTAAGATTAAATGTTAATGAAAACCCTTTCAAGATGCTTAATAATTGCTACATATAAAGAGACAGACTCAATTTATTAAAAACATTTCAGTTAGGAATCAAAAAGCTCTGAGTCTTCTGTGGAGAAGTTTTGGAGAAAATTTAGAGAATGGGCAGCACAAAAATCAAGTGGATAGAGTGTACTACAGACAACAGGTTACATGAAGAGTAGTCACCACTGTACAGAGAAATGGTGTGACTCAGAATATTTAGATGGCAAAATCAGAAACCCATATTCTTGCTTGTGCTACTGCTCTGCAGTAAGAATTTTACATCTGCAAACGTGGCTGGTCCAGGTCTGATGTCCACATCTTTAGAAAAATGTATAAGAGTCAGAGAAATCACAGAAAGTAAGAGACAAAAGCTAGAGAATATCTTAACAGACATATTCTTTCTCTTTTTGATAATCTCAATAGAATGAGCTCTTCAAGGAGATGTCATGACTATAGGACATATTAGATCCTCCAATGCGCTTTTACCTGTGCTGAGGAGGATATATCAAGAAATAACAGCAGAAGCCAGAGCCTGCCACTTGCATATTTTCAGTAAGGCAAAAGAGTTCTCGAGCAAGGGTTACTAGACACAGGAACACAAGAGATAATTTGGGATAATTTGTTGAGTAACTGCCACCAGTGACAATCGGGGAATTCAATACAGTTCTGTGTTTTTTCTACTCTCTATTGGTGATGTACTTGCTGCTCCTGGAACTTTATATGGCTTTCAGAGACATTCAGTGGCCAAACAATATACTGCAACTCAATGTTTTTTTAAAAAGCTGAAAATGTAACTACGCCAGATAGCTCTTAGCATAGTGAAACCTATGACGTGTAAAAAAGTAAAAGACTAAGAAAAGATTCTGTCTGTTTTCCAACATGAGATTTTGTTTAGCAATACACTGAAGTGAGCAAAAAAATATTTTAGAAGAGCAAATATCTCTCCCACAAGTAAAAATGCATGTTTGTGCAAAATAAGAATTTGTTATCAATGGCTTTAGGACAACACAGACTGACAGCAGTACCTGGAAACCCCAGTCCTAGACAAGTGTTTTGTTTGTGCCAAAGATTTTATGATTATCACAGCTATCCTATTTGCAATAATGCCACTTTGTATTATTGCATCAGAGAAAATGGTCTCTTCTAAAACTACATCTTCCTAGCATTCAGCTTTTACTTGTATGAAAATTCCCACCTTGCAATTTAACACCAAGGACTTAGGGCAGACTCATCTGTAACGAGCTGGCCATCTTTTAGGATTTATCAACAGCTTGTAAGAATTCTAGCATTAAGATTGTATTAAGTTTGTAAAGCGGCACTACTTACACGGGTCTTTAAAGCGATATTTATACTGCGTTACTTTATTTGTTGTCTGTACTCCATGAGTTATATTCTCAAAATATAACTTAATGTGCCTTAATGTAAATTTCTTTTAAAATCGGGGAGGGGGAGGAGGTGGGGTGATAAAATTTGGGTTTGAATTTCATTAGAGCTCCTTCCCTGCGCTCCGCCGCTTTGCCAGCTTATGGGATGCTGCGCAGTGGGGACCACGGCACGGCTCGCTAGGACACGCAGAGGATGCGAACAGAAGGACACAGGGCTGCCACTGCTGCCATGGTGGCCGGCACTGGGACCAGGACCGGTGACAGTCCCTCCTGTCCGGCTGATCCAGCGCAGGGCCGGGTGGAGGAGGTTGACCTGCTGCTTGCAACAGCCTCGGCAGGGAGGCAGTAAAGCCCCATCCATCCCACGGCTTCCGCCTGCTCAGCTGCTCAACACGAGTTCAAAAAGCGGAGGCTTGGCTCCTAGAAATCACGGGGCTCACTCAAAAACAACGAGGTCTTCTGGAATCGACTAATATTGAGCTCTTTTTATTTGCCTTCCAGCTTTTCAGACTTTACCGCACCTGATCACGCTTTCACGGCTTCTTCTAGAAGGGCAAGTAGGCATTTTGCTTTAAAAAAGATAAATTAAAGCCACATTTCTAATGGATTAGCACAATTGTAGCAGCTGAGGTTTTAAAGGTAATGCCAGAAAACATGACAATTAACAATAAATATTGAGGTAAAGAGCTAAATGCCTCTGTTTCTGAATAAAAGCTGTAAATCCTTTTCCTCCACCATCTTTAGAAGCTGAATGGTACAACTGAGTTTGTGAGCTCTGAACATCTGCCTGGCAAACCTGGCCTCAGGTAAGATTGGGAACAATAGTTCCTAGCACTAACAAACAAACATCAGTCCACTGAAAATCAGCCTGTTATTAACACCATTGCTGTTAAACACTTATCTGACAGGAACACCACTTTAATAAACTAAAGATGAGAACCAACTCATTCCCTAGACAGCTTGTAATATGAAAGCCCAAACAAAAGGCTAAGAGGGAACAAACAAAGTGGGGAGAAAATACACCAATTCACATGGTAGAAAACAGGCACAAGGTGGTTTGGTTTTGTTTTAAACTCTATTGAGAGATTTTGGAAACCCGGATACACCTACCTAGAAGCATACTGGCTTCTGTGTGCCCATTAGACAAAGTGTTGGCGACTGCAAAAAATGAACCCATGAAAGCACTGATGACCAGATAAATGAAAAAAGACCCAATTCTCTGGACTATTGTACCTTGAAGAGATCAAATTCTGCAGGTATGTAAACTAAGAAAGAACAGATGGGTTTTAATTGTTAATACAAAATAAACACTGGGGAATCATATGGTACATTTCTAAGTTTGCCTGTTTGCATATACAACAGTCTTACTCAATACAGACGGCTTTTGTGTGTCTGCAGGCTTTAGCACCACAATCATTTTAGGGACATAAACTAGAAGAGAACTATTGATTTTACTTTTGTGAAGTGTTGTTTTTCTTTTTTTCCTGGTTTAGCATCATGAATCAGTTCACACAGATGTCTGGCAAGTACCAAAACTTGGAGAATACCAAAGCTAAAGAGATTATGGGAGCACCCTGGCAGTGCAGTGAGGAATGAGGCAACCTCCACCTCTGCAGCAGCTACCCAACAGACTGACTACAGAGGGAGTCAGTATCCTTCCTAAGAAAGCCTGACGTTCAAATGTCGCAGTAGCTCCGTGAACTCAAGGAAGATATTAGTCCAATCCTGAAATGGTCTCCCCATCTCTCAAGCCCTTTAAACAATGGGCAAAACCAGTGTCCTGTTAGGAAATGAAACTTCCCTCCAGCTGTGACTCTCCTCCTCCTCTTCTTACTCTTGCTGTGCGATCAGGCAGAAACAGGATTTAAAGTAAAATGGAAAGTTGGAAAAGGAGGTGAGAGACAGGACCTTTTTTCCCTTGCTTTCTTCTTCTACTTCACTGAAAAAAAAAATAGTGGAAAAAATACAAAGCCACAGCTGTATTCTTCACAATAGCAGTATTTTAATCAATATTTGAAAAGCACCAAACACTCTGTGGATGAGTGCCAGATAAGCACACAGATTTTGCAGAAGAGTCAAGTTTGTCACTTGTAAGACAGCTTAGTAGGAGCAGAAAAGTTACTCTGAAATAAAACTGTTGGGTTGCCAGTAGGGCCAAGTCACAACAATCTAGGTAGCCTGCTCTGGAGACACACAGAGGAACTGTACTAGATTCAAGAAAGAGGCAAGTTGTACCAGGAACAAGGCTTGAACCCAACAGTGACAGATCTGATGGCGTAGACAGTGGATTTGTGAATTAAAAGGTAACTTTTTAAGAAGCCAGCATTCTCTTGAATTACATAAAGAACCAAGAAAACTTGAGAAAGATTAAAAGGGGAGAAACAATACATCAGACTGGATGTACGTATTAGCTGGAGAATGAAGCTGCATATAAGCCAAAGGCTGCATATTCTTGCACACGTTTTTCTATTTTTAAAAAGCCTGTAAGTTGAGAACAAGCTTTCTTTCTAAAAGAAATACTCTGATTCAAACAAAAATTGTTGTATACTTGTGTAGAATTGCTCAGGTAAACTCTGTAGATCCTCAGGTATGCAGGCAGGCGCTAGTTTCCATTTGTTCCTAAAACTTATGAACCATTCTCCTCTGTGCATTTCAATTGCTTCAAGTGTAGAATTAGCACCTGAGGTTGTAATTAGTGTATTTAAATATTTACAATATGGTACTATTGGTTTCAGGGGTTAGGTTGTTTTTCTTTTTTTTTTTTTTTTATGGTAAGTTCTTGTCTGATCTCCCTTCAAATCTCTTAAGTTTTTAAAATTGCACCTCTTCCCATTTCGCAGGCAGTGAGCATTGGCGTATGTTTACTTAAGAGATGCTTAGTAAACACCAGATGCTTAGCTGCCTGTTTGGACACACGTATTAGGAACTTCCTGTCATCCCATCCCACTCGTCACTCTGTCACCTGCTCACAGTGCAGAGAACCTGCTCCTACTGCACACAGCCACACAGTTGGCAATATTTGAATTGCGATTCAAGTCAGCTGTGCCCGATCCCACAGAACTCGAGAAATATCAGCTCACATTTTTGATTTCCCAGGGACCCAAACAGATCAGGCAACTCCTGACATGCTTCACTACAGAGCTTTAATGATCTGACAGAAGAATGAGACATGCAAATTCAGTACAGCAGGAAATAATGATGGAGCTTTGTTATTCCTTTTTCTTCCTCTTGCCAAATGCTCTTTGCGTGATGTTGCCACACAGCCCCTCATACCAACAGGTAGGAAAAACAAGGCTGGAGAAAAGGTTAAGCTGATTTAAAAGAAACACGAGCCATTTTTTTTTCCACAGCTACAGACTAAACAGCTTGTTTGCCAGTTACAGTTGACAGGTAGAAGCTTGGATGCCTAATGGATAAACAACAGATACGCAAACTTAAGGTCATCTCACCCCACTCCTCACAAGACCTTCATCCAGAACAAACAGTTCTTGGGCACCTGCAAGGTAGGCTTACACAACATAAACTGCTTCAAGAAAAAAAACAAACACAACAAAACAAAACAAAAAAACAAACAAGAAAAGAGTCCCATTGACCCAGGTCGTAAACACACAGACATCAGCACTACATTATATTATAGTGCCTGCAAGTCTCAGTGTCCCCATGGATGTCACACCTGCCTCCCGCAGAGCTGGATGGGGTATTCCTCAGGAAAAACACAAACTGCATGCGGACCCAGCAGCACCCCCACCTTTCTCCAGACCACTCCGAGCAGGGAGGACCACAGCACTTCAGCAGCCAGCAGCCAGTGCCCCAGAGACAGAGACAGTTGGCAGGAGGTCCCAGGAGGACCAAGGCACTGCTATCAGGACAGATGGATGCATGGGCAATCTCAGCACGGGCTGAGGGCACAACTGCCTGCACAGGTGACGGGCTTGCAGGTGACATTCTGGAACGTGCCAGCAGTCTTGCAAGCATTTTGGTGGGTGCAGCAAGAACACAGCCAAGGGGCCTCTCAGAGCAAAAGCTTGAACTTACATTTTAAGTCAAAATTTCATCTCCTGTGCTCAGAAACACACATCAGCGCTCTGATCCTTGGCACCGCCCAGCTGTTTACTAACCTAAGCAGAGTCTTCAAAACTGGTGTTAAAAGCAAACTCCTACCTATTAGAGTTTAACCAGGGTCATGAATTATTCTGAGAAAATGATACTTCTCCACTCTAAGCAATTTTAGTAAAAAAATACAATTTTTGCACAGTGAAATGGGAGCGTGACTTCTATTGTCAAACGTCATATGAAATTGCAGCAGTAATAGGGTAGAAAGATTTATATTTCATTTTCTGGAGGAAACTCTTTGCATGTGTTGGTAGATTGCTTGATTTCGCCTAAATAATTCAGATGTTGATACACAAAACAACTGAAAAATTTCTGGTGCAGAATAACTTTTTGACCAACACCATAGATTCGCAATGGGCAAGGAGAGGAGGTGATGAAAGCTGACCTTTCTCTTCCTATGGCATTCTCAGGCAGAAATGCTTTTTAAAATAGCTTGCCTGAAAAAGTATCAAACAACATATGGCATGTCAACTACTTCTGATTCAAACTTGCAAATGCTGCCAATCTTAATATGTGGATCAATACTAGTCTGAAAGACAGCTATTACACAGCAAATGGAAGGATTACAGTAGCAGTCAGAAGGGATTAATTTCTAGTTATCTTACAGCAGATAATACTAAAACAAAACCCATAATGGATATGATTTTACAGCTAACAGAATAAAGACCCTTCCTCCTTGACAACTGCGGGATACACATAGCTGTGGTTTCAAACACAGTTGTTGCATCAAAAATATTAAGGTAAAAAAATCTGCATAATGGTTACTTTTGAAAATAGGGGATGTAGGTCTCTTGTGTGGGTGCATTTCTACCATCGAAGCAGAAGTCTCACGCCATTTTGAATCAGAACAAAGCCACATCAAGCTGAGGAAAAACAAGGCGGGGAGACAACCACCCAACTTTTCTGCCCTTCGGGAATAAAGCATTCAGGGTAGAGTCAGCTCTGGAGCAACAGATCACTACAGTACACATTGAACAGAAGCCGTGCCTAACAGCAATGAACTTAAAAATTGAAACAGCAGCGACCTTAATGAAATGCTATTCAAAAAGGCTGCATTAGTTATGTCTCCTTCAGGCTTGTATATAATTCTCCCAGTGAGTCAGGAGAGCCTCATGTGATTACGAGATATGAAGGAGGCACAAGACATCCCAGGTCAGACCAACTGGGCCAGCATCTGCCACAGAGGTGCTAGTGCAAAATGCTCGGGGAAACAGTGCAGCAGAGAGGACAAGTACATAAAGATTTCTCTGTTCTTTCCCCTTTCTCCCCCCAGCCCCTGCAGAACTTCCCAGCTTCTAGTAACAAGCGGTTAACTGATCGCCCAAACCAGCAGTAGCTTTGGCATATGCTGGTTTACTGAGGGTACTGCTAAGATCAACTCAGCATTCGTATAGATGTACTTGGGTACATTAGGTTTAGGGCCTTTCAGATTGCCCCATGTCACAAAAATGTATACACAGATCTGGAAACCTGGAATCTTTCAACATCAGGTATGCTTGCTGATGTCAAAAGTAAGAGGCTGGTGAAAAGCGAAGCTATAAAAAGCACAAATGAAGTTATATACATAGTGTGCAAGAGCTGTCAACCCTGTCACAGACTTCTGTAGGTGTTTGGCCATTGCTGCATCTCTACGTTTGAAAACCTCCCATTCGTAAAAGATCATTTATCATAATAAGTATCACTGCCGCTACTCATAGTTTAAAAATACATATCACCACCAATGGGAAAATGGATCTAAAAGTTCAACACTATCAGATTTCCATTTCATAAGTTTCAAATAAAAATTGCTAGCAAGTGAGGAATACATATTACACCAAACTAAATAACCATACCAAAACTTTTAAAGACCAAGAGAGGAGATGCCTCATTATCCTCAACAGTTACCAAAGATATTCTTTAGCTTGTCAGATACATAACCCTAATACAAAATTATTGTAGTGGGTATTTGTCATAACTTTTTGGCACATCTGACTCACAGTTATGGTTTGATAGATAGGAAAAGTCTGAGAAACAACTCACTAGGAAGAACATTGAGCTAAATATCCAGTTTAAAACCCAGTTTAACTTGGAAAAACAAAAAAACAAAGATAATCTGCAAACAGTGAAAACTATTGTTTATTAATGTTTTATTCTGTTCCACTACTCTTTTTTTCCCCACAGTCCTATCAGCAGTATAACATCCAAACTTCTCTGTGCTTTAAGACAACAAGAAAAAGAAATTACCACTGACATTTGATTTTAAAGTTATGTTAAATCTCTCCAAAAGCTGGACAGTGACATCCACAACAAAGACTTAAGTTTCCATCGTAGCCAAGAGCTTTTTTGATATACTGTTTAAATACAGCAAAAGGAAATCAATTTTTTAAATTAATTTACGAGCTACACTTAAGCCTTCTACATAACACAATACAGGAGTGAAGTATAAACCCTTTCCCCCCAGACTTCATGGTTGATTTATGTTTGTTTCATTGTGTTTTGGTTTTGGGGGTTTTTGTTTCTTTGTTTGGTGGTGGTTTGTTTTTGTTTGGTTTGTGTTTTTAAACAGTTTCCATGTGTTTTCAACCACTTCAGCTGTAACTCTCCTGGATGGTACAAACTGTTCCTGGATAAGGCAGTCCCCCTCTTCGTGAAAGCTCAAGATGTTGAGTATCAGAGCATACTAAGATTTATTGAGAGTATGAAGCTAGGTATTACCAAGGAGAAACTATCACCGATTCTTTACATAACCACTGTGAGTGACAAGGAAACAAGAAATTAGTTTATCCAAAACACTGAAAAGCGCTGCTTTCCTGCTAAGAAAGACAGTGTTCAGGACTTTCATACTAAAATTACAGATCAATAAATGAAACTAGACCAGGATACCATAAGCAGTTGCCCAGTGTTCAGTTCTACAGGAGACAATCTGCATCCCTGCCCCACCTGGCACCAGGCTTCCCCTTGCTAAGCCACTTGAATTCCCCTGCCTTTTTCTTTTGAAAATTTCTATCTAAAGTCTTATTTGGCCCATAGGAAACTAATATTGTATAAAATTATTACACCCCACATCTGCAGTAGCAGCTGCTGAGAACCAATTATTTTCAAGTAGGTTGGAAAGGTTTAAATTCCTCCATTTCTGGGGCAGCTCCTCTGACCTGGCAAGTAAGGGAAGAGAAAGGTGAAAAAAAGAGCAGTGCCTTTCATTTGTTGAGAAACCTACTTTGGCTTTTTCAGTCCACATTAAGTTGTCAGGCATGTGTTTCAAATCACCAAATCTGGGGAGAGGACAGTCGTCTTTTTAGAACACTTATGGCATTCGCTAAAGCCAAGTCCCAGTCCTGACTGAAGCCATCAGATGAGCTTCTACTCATCCCATGTGTGAGGAGCTACACAGGAGAAACAGGGACATGCTCTGCAGTCTCATTTAGGGAGTTTCTTACCCTGGCTAAGTGGGTTCAGGCTACAGCCCAGTCAGAAAATACTGACCTGCATGGAGGTCATCAGCTCCAAGAGGTACAAGGAAGAGCAGAACCTGGCCTGTAATCACCTTTGCTTCCTGTATCTGTAGAATTATCTTGTCCTCTGGATGCAAGCAGATGCACAAGTGCAAGTTGTGTTATGCACAGTATACATTCAAACTCTCTACAGCACCATGGAGCTGGCAAGGCTCTTTATCCAATCCTGCCCTCTGAAGCCCATAGGCCCTCTCTACGTTTCCCAGAAAATCCTCATGAGTATGGATAATACTCAATGAAAATCCCTTTAACGATATAAAAGTTATTGTACTCTTCATATACCTTTTTTTCCTGACAAAAAGATGTTAGGAAAAAAGCTATGAAAGTCAGCTACTTGAACAGTTGAAGCACATAAAAGGAACACTCTAATATCTCACTGTGTAAATTCAAAAAGCAATGCTCAAACAGCCTTAGAAGAATAAGACATTAGCTTTGTTCAACAATGTTTTCCTCAAAAATTTTTGAAGTACTTGAATAATTAAAGTGTTCCATAAAATCATTCAAAAAGAACATTGCCACAAGTTATTTACCAAGTTAACATTACAATTCTCCATCCTCCTATTGAGTTCTTCTCTTACAAATTTGCTGATGTGATCAAAAGATGTATGTTAATTATAAAGCACATGATATGGGCAACGTATTTAAAAAAAAAAAAAGCCTGTAGCCAAAATGAAATTCTTCAGAATAGTTACATATCTAAAGAGAGAGAAGAGCTCTAGTTCTATGAAGCAGTAATAAAATGGATGTAGCGCAATTGAAGAAAAGAGATGACAAAAATAACAATGAAATGCTGAGGTCTAAAGAACCTGTTTTTAATTGTATTAGATATGCTGTTGGTACCTTAAATGCATCGGTACATTATGCCTTGTGATGGAAGATTAAAAGACAGCTACACCCAAACAAATATTACACTGTTTCAATGAAACATCAAAAAAACCAGAGTATCCCTACAGTTCACCACCATGTTTAAGAAAATTATTTAAGAGATGCTTTTACAAAGAAACTGTGAGTTTCAATTTAGGGCAAGCTTCTGACGAGAAAAGAGGGGATATAAACACAACCTGAATGGTCATTTTCTATATTGTCCCTTATTACCAAACTCCACCTTTTGCTTGTTAATGAAGTAGAAACATAATCCAGTCCTAAGATGTTATGCAGTCCCTATATTTTAGCAGCTGCGTCACAAAATTATCCTAGGATGACAGTATGACAATTCTTATTTGCTAATTTAAATTATTAGAAAATGTGGAAGAAAAGTTCTGAAAAGCGTGGTGATGGTTAATAATTACATTCTGAGCATCTGTGGTAATAGAAGAAAGTTAGTTCAAATCAATCCATCCATCCATAAGTGAGTCAATGGCATCTCAGCACTTTTCAGCAAAGAACTTTTCCCACTTATCAGTGAAAAGCTGATTCTTCTGGCAGCTGAACAGTTAAGTGAACTGATACAGAACCTTTCAAAAGAATGCAATAGAAAAGAATATCATTTATATTTTGTCTTTTCATACGTATTTGAAAGCTTTAGTTAGCACAGAGTATTAGGCTGAAATGTACAAAGTAAAAGAGGAAATCATAGCAGAAGAAGTCTCTACATGTAGGATTTTGGTTTATTTAAAATAAGTGTAGGGACATTCATTACTATCCATGCTTATTTCAGTAGCACAAATCTGACAGACAATTATTTACTGCAATCTCTCTACTGTTGGGCACTTCAAATCTACTTCTTTTCCTCTTCTCAGCTGAAATACCTGTATCAGCCAAATATATTCCTTCGTGTTTACTCTGCACTCTGCTAGCATAAAACTTAAAGGAGATTGTTCCCTGAGAAAAAGTGTTTTTCAAAATAAGTAACAAAGAGCTGTTGCTTTATTCTAGGTGCATCTAGGACATTGAGGTGTTGGAGCGTGTCCAGAGAAGGGCAACAAAGGTGGTGAGGGGTCTGAAGGACAAGTCTTATGAGGAACCACTGAGGGAACTGGGGTTGTTCAGCCTGGAGAAAAGGAGGCTGAGGGGAGACCTTATCACTCTCTACAGCTACCTGAAAGGAAGTTGTAGAGAGGTGGGGGCTGACCTCTTCTCCCTGGTGACAAGTGATAGGACGAGAAGGAATGGGTTCAAGTTATGTCAGACGAGGTTTAGATTTTATATTAGGGAATTTTTTTTCCACTGAAAGGGTTATTAAACATTGGAATAGGCTGCCCAGGGAGGTGGTGGATTCGCTATCCCTGGAGGTGTTAAAAAAAAAAAAAAAAAAAGGGGAAATATAGTACTTGGGGACATGGTTTAGGGGTGGTTTTGTCAGGGTAGGTTGATGGTTGGACTTGATGATCTTGAAGGTCCCTTCCAATCTCAGCAATTCTATGATTCTATGATCGTAAGTAAGTAGGGACATAAAAGTGAAAGCCCCACTGCATACTCTGCTGACAGACTGATGAACTCTTGGAAGAGAAAGAACATGGAAAACAAATATAAGTCAGAAATAGAGGTTGTCATTTCCCCGCAGCAAAGCACTATGTTTCAAAGCCCTTGCAGTCCTCATAGAGGAAGGGTATAGTGATTCCAGAAACAAGAGCTTGCTCTTCACATGAAGAAAACTGGATTGAAAAAAAGGGAGAACCATGTAAAGCTCTCAACTAGTTCTCAGTCCTGTAAGAGTAGCAAGAGACACAGTTCTGCTGGGACTTTTCTCATCACCTTGCACGGTTGGCTTTGATATAAGAAGTGAGATCAAGTCCATGAAGCTTGGAAGTAGAAGCAAGCAGCTTATGAAACTCCACAAAATTCGATAACAGAAAGAACATTTTCTTTTTTGTTAAAAGCAAAAACCCCACAACTTAAACTTTCCATTTGCTGGCTACTAATCCTGTTTAGAAAACGGTCTACCTAAGCGATACATCCAGCTCTGCATAGTTGTAGTATTATGTATTTTTTCCATAAATAACATCTTTTACAGAAATGTATCTTATTGCACACTTCCATCAAATTTTATTCATTGTACATTATCTCTCTGATGGCCTAGAACCTCAGCCGCAACACATCAGTTTCACTCTTTTGATTTATGCAAACTGAAGACTGTTATGTACATGAATATTTTCACTCCAGCTGCTGCACTGCCATTTCTGAAGTGAAAAATTGTAGTGTTCAGCCACCTCCTGAACTGCTCAGATCAGTAACTGAAAAAAAATATTACATCAAAATGAGTCCATAAAGAGAATTCAGGGGATAAACAAGTCAATCCACATCACTATGTGCATGAACAATCTGGACCTGAAGCCACATGCTTAGTTTTGCACGATACAAATTAGCTGCTAAGAAAAGGAGACCAGGGTATACAAGTTACAAGGGGACAGTTCTGCCCAGGTCAGCCTGTGGAAAACAAACTATCATCTTATTGCTAACAAAGGTCAGGATGCACTAATTACAACATAGCATTCATTCCCTGAGATTAGAAAACATCAATTCAATCTGCTCCCACGATTATGCCTACAGTACTACTTTATTTAAGAGCAGTAATGGGATTATGAAGCAAATCCTCCCCTCATCCACACTAATTCACGTTGGTTTGGATCACCTAGCAATTTTGGGGCATGTTTACTGTATTCCTTTAGAGAAAACTAAACTATAGCCTCTTCTCCAGCTATATACAAAACATGTTTCAATCCCCAAGGGGAACATAAGCATTTGAACAAGTGTCTGGTCCTTTGGACCACGCTGAAAATACTCATTTCCTTTGATACTTGTCTTGAACTGCATCAAAAGGGACATAAATCCAAAAAAGCCACCACTGCAAAATTTTGATTATAGTTTATTTCACAAAGATTTATCTGTTATAATCTATTATTAATACTACCTGAGAAAGTGTCTAGAAATACGAGTTAGGTATGAGGACAGAGTCTTTTACAATGGCATCTGACATTAAGCCCAAAACTAAGAGCTGTTAAATAGTGCAACATCTACAAGACCATTTTTCATGGCCATCCTCTTAAACTAATATGAATTAGGCCTTCTTGTACTGATTTTTATGTGGTATCTGTAATAACCGATTAGATTCCTGGAAGTTTACTCAGCAAATATTTAATGGTATTGGTCATCAAATAGATCAAACAGTTACATTAACCTCGCACATCAGGTCAGCAACACATTTGGAAATCTTGTCATCACCTCTGATCATTAATACCTTGAACCCTTAACAACTTCTTTCTATATGCCAGGGTCAGGGAGTTAATAACGTGTATTAGCATTCTCAAAGCATACAGCTGAGAGAGGGGGGGGGAAAAAAAAAAGCATAATAATGGAGAGCAATAGAAGGAGCTAATGTGCTAATAAATAAAAGTAAGGGTGAAGTGGACTATGGGAGAATCACAGAAGCCATTTAACTGCATCAGAACTAGCATTGCTGAGATCTATAACAAACATTTTATGTATGAGAACCTCAATAACAAAACAAAATAGGTGAGTTAGAGGTATGGGGAAACGTGTGGAGAAGTGATCCGAAGTAGATCGAAAAGGCTGCAATCATATTTGTTCGGAGACATACTCTGATCCTCTTATTTTACTAGCAGCTATTACTTAGAACATTAATTTCTAAATTCATAGGAATAGCTGGTCATAATTTTTCTGCTTCTGGCGCTCATATTCTGCAACAGTATCACTGTAGGCCCTTCTATTTTTTCATATGGCACCATGTTTGATCATCCAGTTGTTAAAGCCTCCCACCCCGCCTCCCCATTTGAGGTATTAAGTGATCATGGGAAAGTAGTAGGAATTTTTCCATGAAAAGTGTGAGGTTTATTCATTTAATAAAAAAAGCAAGAAAAGCTAAGTCACTTCTTTCTCCCATGTCATGCCACTTGCTTTTGATCATTATTTTCTTTTCACAGATTGCCATACATCAATAGGTCCCCAAAAAATGGCTTAGCTTAAAATGAATCATGGAACTTGAGTCTTTTGCGAGCAAGGAAAAAAAAAAAAAAATACAGATCATCTCCTTTACACATAAAAGAAAAAGCAGTTTTAGTTTAAGAGCAACCAGACAGAAGTAACTGATACATGTGTAGATGCAAGACACACATTCATTCATAGTTTTTGAAAGAATGAAACATTACAAACTTAAAAGCTCCTCTGCATGTGATATTAAATCCTGTAAGTCCACACAACTTGGTGTCTCGAGTTTGGCTTGTATCAAAGCTGCTGTATATAATTCCCCATGCTGTAGAAGGCACCAGTGATCAGCGAACAGAAAGAGTATCCTATATCACTAGTTCCACGTAACACAAGCAAACTCTCAGACTGCCAGAATTGTATACTGTGCAATCATTTCTCCCCATATACTGAATTCCAGTACAACAAACACAAAAAGGAACCAAAACAAAAACGACTCACGACTGCTAACAAAACTTGTAGCAGGGCTAGTTGCTTCCCAGGTAAATATCAACACATACAGAAAGGAAAAATCATGAACTAAGCAAGACCCACCAAGTTCATATTGCACTTTTGATCAGACTAAATAGACTAATACTTTGGGTTTGGGTTGTGTTTTTTTTTTTTTCCTTCTTCATTTGTCTGTTTGATTTAAGCTGTCTTGACAAGTCTAGAAAGGGCAGTGATTAATAGCCATGACATTTTCTGATAGATTAGTTGTTACCAGAAACAAAGTCCTTGAGTCAGGTGATTCAGTAATTTACATGAGCTATTGCAAATTATTTATACATACAAGATCAACGCTGGTCAATAAGACATCTTATTATAATTGATATTGTATTTAGATAGCAATTCCTTCCAATTGAATAAAAGCCTTTAATTATCCTTAAGTACAAGGTTTATTTTCATCTAGTATAATATATTAAAGCTGAAACAATCAAAACTCCAGAATGAGGCCATGAGAACAACAGTGAAGTAAGAGAACTATCTAATTAAAAGAAAGAAGAAAAAAAAAAACAACCAGTAGTCAAGACTTTCAGGAGTTCCCATTACCACTTGTCAGGGCTGTCTTGAACAATGCTGCATTGATTTGTTTTAGTATTAATGCTGGGTTTTTCCCCCCCTTTAAAAGCAGCTAAACCATTCATGCCTACTCTCACTGTTGATGAGGCAGTCAGGTGGATTTAATAGCACACCATCTGTCTGTCTGAACAAGTTGCGGTGGTAATGCTGCTAAAGCTTAAAAGGAGCTATTTGCACAGAAATAGGCTGCAAAGAGTAAATAAAAGCTTATGAAACTAAACTGTAAACAAAGCTGATTTTCAATTAAATTGTATTCCTAATGAAGCATGTGATATTTCAACTGTAAGGACACTTTCCCCATGTCTATACCCCTTCTTCACTTTCCAGTGTCACAGATTGAAGACTGAAGTACATCTTCTTTTGAAAATAAAACTCACTTACTATTAAACCTGGAGATCAGTGAAGGAAGAATGATGTGTGCATGTAACAAGAAAGATCAACTTGTCTAGGTGTAACTAGAGATGTCTTTAATTCCTGGGGAAGGGGAAGAAGGGGAGAGAGGAAACCATGGTAGGTCAAATGGTCCTTTGAGTAGACAGAACATTATTAGTCTTTGGTAGTTTTGGTAAAGAATATTAAGCTGGAAGCAAATAGCCCCAGCATATGACTGGTAAAGAGAGATGATGAATATGCAAGTGTTAATTTGCTTTTCCCCAGAAAGTCAGGAGCTTTCCTGTTTTCAATGTCTCCATTCTTGACTAAACACAACTTAAACCTGTATCTTTAGATCATTTGGAAAAACATATTTGTGTTCTTTGCACCACCCAGTGTAGGTTTCTTGAGGAAACCTAAGAAGAGGACAAGAAAGAAGAGGATGATGGGGGTACTTCTAATTTTGAAGATGCTTGTACTTTGGTCAAAGAGAAGAAAATGATGTGCAATTTAGTCTTTGAAAAGTACCAGTGGGTTACAAGCAGTGCTGCAAGGCTGAACCACCGTGCTTATGAATACACTCTACATACCAATTTTGGTGTCATCCCAAAGGATTATCCACAATCACATAGATTAGTGGGGGATTAAAAGGAATTAACGGATTTTGTATGTTTTTGTACTCATCCTTCATTCAATTTGGTTAATGTGAAACATTATCCCATTGCTGACCTCCAACTAACTCTACAGCTATGGGTCCCCTTTCAGTTTGCATTTTAGTTATTCACAAAGGTGTATAAACTTCAGCTGTTTTTTCACTAGTAACAAGACTTTCAAGTCTGCTTCATTTGCAGAGTCTTCTCAAACAGGCAGACTCAGGTATTTTATCTTATCATACATTAAGTTACTGTAGGTTACACAAAATAAACTTCTTGCCAAAATTATTTAGTATTACAAATTATGCTATTCTCAATCTAACAGCACCTTGAAGACTATAAACTTCATTACTAGCACTTTTCCCACATCTATAACATTACTTTGTCTTGAGTTACAAGACAGAGTATCTTTCCCCACACCCCCTTCACAAGCCTTTCTCTGAGACCGTAAGAGGAAAATTAAAAAAAAGTCACTCATCTGTAAATACTGGCTCTCAAATCAGCTTGTAGGATTTCAGACTAAACTTCATAATTAAAAATATACGTATATAGATCCTTCTAGAGTGACGCAGGTTAGGATGGCTTGTAAAGCAATAGTGAGAAAAAGCATTATCTTCCTTTCTTCTCCGTTTGCATCCTGCCTGGGCATCTGCCCCTGAGAAATAAGAGTTCATGGTCAGAAGGCTACATGAACAGCCACCACCTAAGCCAGCTCCTTACAATAGCTTAGAGATGCTCCCTCCTACTTTCCTTTTCACTTTCCCCAAAACAGACATCCATACCCTCTCAAGTCACCCTGCTTTCTTTTTCCAGCTCAGTCCTCTGAAGGCTGTCACTGAGACCTCTCCTTTCCACCTTTACCTCCCATGTCTTTTTGAACAGACACTTAGTGCCTGTCACCTGGGTCTCTGATGGCTCTTCTACCCTGTTCTCACTGTCTTCTCCTACCTCTCATCTCTGACAGGCTTTAAATTAATTTCTTTAAATGCTGTCTCCGTGAAGCACTGCTGCCCAGCACTCCTGGGTGGGGAGGCCTCTGTCTCTCACTCCCTTGGCAAGGGTGCAAGCAAGTCATCAGCTGGGTTTGAGGAGGCCAGTTTGCTCAGCTGCATCAGGCCACCATTTCCCATGCTGCCATGGAAACGATGGACAAAACCAGGACTCAAGCATATTTTTTTCAGCAGGTTGTTTGTGTTTTGCACCTTTTCTGTCCATGAGGCTGGTTGCTAATGCAACCTTGTTAGCTTCAGAGCTGTTTGAGGGGAACATCTGTTATGCTCTTTCAACCTCTCTCCTACAGACACGCACCGAACCCCAGAGTGGGTTTCGTTTTCACATACATGCACACAGAGCATACTGAGTAACTGCTATTCATTACTGCTAATACCGAATAAGCGTTTGGATCAGATGTTAGCAGGTAAACAAGAGATTACTTTTTTGTCCCTGACACACCAGAAACAGCATGCTGCTTCAGACCCAAGCATTGTACCTACCCTGATCAGAAGCAGAAACCAGCATGCTGAAGTCTAATGGGACAGCTAGTAAAATACTCATGACAGGTTACTACCAAGTCACAAGCAGCTTTTGTAAAGTTTCCATCAGGGACTATGACTATACATTTGCTTTCTTCTTTTCCCCATAGTAGCTCTAAACTTGAGATTTTATTACCATGCAATCTATGTTCTCCTGACAAAAGATGTTGACAGGATAAAAATTGAATATTTACAACCATTTTCTGAAAACACTAGCAATTCAACTTTCTTACATCTTTTCTTTTTATTTCCCTAGTATCTGATGGAAGTGTCTTATATTTCATGATCATACCAAATTTTGATTAATATTGTAAGTAAAAGCTTTAAGTTTTGAATGCTGAGGATGAAATATTGGAAAGACTTCACTTCCCATTTCTTCCTAACAAATTTGTGTACATAGTTGACTGAGGAGGAGGAAAAATCTGGAAATGCTTTACTCGTTTAACAATGTTTTTTGTTTAAGGTCCACCGATACAGACTGGTGTTACTCAGCTCAGGGACCAGCTCCCCGCACAGGCCCTTCCCCAAAAGAGTTTAAAGGAGAGGGAAAGAAGTACTGGAAGAGTCTTACGTTCTTTCTTTACCTTCATTTTAAATTCAATAACTACATAACCTGAATAACACAGGTTTGTACCACTTTTCTTAACCTCTGCCCTATATTGTCACCTGTTCCACTGCAACTTGCCAAAAATTAAATCCTAAGATTTTCAGAGAGTCTTGACAAACACCAGCTGCACCTGTTGTGCACTGAAATAATAAAAGCCATTAGCAAACAGTTAGTGTCATCAGATTTTTAGGGGAACACTTGTATGTAAGGATTGAGACGCACATCCGTCTTGGGAAACCACCTTTATCATCTGCAACAGTTGACTATTTGCCCCCTCAAATGTTCAGTAACAGGAAGATGTTGGCAGCAAGTACTCTGTGTAGCAGCTGGGGAAAATCATAGGTTTTGTCCTGGATTACTTAAGTGGGCAGCAAACACAGCTGCATAACCATCTACAGAAGGAGAGCTTCTCTTTGAATGAAGCAGGTTGCTTGCTGCACTTGAATTTGCCTTTCTCACTACAGTCAGATACTAAGTTGGAGAGTTTAGCTACAACTTTTAATGGGACAAGGTTATTTAAAAATACTTTTTTGATGTAAAATTAAATGTGATAAACCAGAAGGTTTCAAGGTGAAAAGAGTCTATTCCAGCAAACAGGAAGGCAAAGGCCAAAACAACAACAACAAAAAAAACAACTGTGTTAGGTTTACCTCTGCTTTTTCTGCAATTTGTTTTTAATCAACAGTTCTCTTACTGCCATTTTCAGCTATCTTACAGAGCTTTGGTGTCATTTGATGAATAATGCAGCCTATTATTACCTTAAAAACTGAAATATTTAAGTGATAGCTTTATTCAAAATCTGAGGCAATAGAAAATCGTTGGACTTCCAGGGAAAATAAAGGAACTTCTGAGGTTTGTTGGTTTTTTTTGGGGTTGTGGTGGTGGGTTTTTTTCTTCAGTTGGTTTTCATTTTTTTCCCCCTGTTACTGCTGCTATGCATTTTCTTCAGCTATGGCAGAAAGGAGGTTTTCATAACTAGATATTGTCCCCCAGGGGCACCCAAGTTGCTAGTTGTCTCCCAAATAAATGAGGATATTTGCAGTTCCATCCAGTAAGGCAATTCAGACAAATCAATACTAGAGGTTCAATTCTCAGTGTACAATTCTACGTACTCAAAATATTGCTAGTTAATACATACATCAGTACACAAGGCCATGGCAATCCACGGCTCTTCAAATTGATACACACTTATTTAATACTTTCATGAATAGCTAATTTTCCCCTGCACAACCATGCACCTTGGTAGTCTTCTGTTAAAGAAAAACAACTGCTATTCCCTGAAGCAGTGTCAAAAGTTATTTTTGGACATTTCTAGTCAGATTTCCTTCTGATTATAATAGTTGTTAGTCTTGTACTAAGATTACTCTGCCTCCCATGACACTCATAAGTGAGACACAACGGCTGCCTTCCCATGTTAACGAGCTGTTCTTTGGGGAGGAGGCAACAAAACCCCCAAAAGGGCTCCCATCACTGCAAGATCTTGATTTCCAGAGCTGAACAACACATTCTATTAAAGCCTCCAAAAATAATCCCCTTAAGATGAAATCTAAGCAAGCATTCATTTCGCTTTTTATTAAAAAGCTTAAGGAAAAGCCAGAGTGTCTGTAGCAGTTGCCTTGACCATTTCAGTCAATGTGAAGGCACCTTTATTTTCCAGACTTACAGGTAGCTTATATTTGAACAAGCAGCTGAGAGCTTTTTTTTTTTTTTAAGCAGGGCTAGCTTTTATCCTTTAGGGAGGAAGAAAACAGTATGAATACTGAGGCAGCAGCACAGGAAGGGGAGAATAAAAGGGAACGAGATCCTATCAACATCGTGTCATAAAGATACAGTATGATTTGCTCGCTGCATCAGCCTGCCACAGAATCACAGTACCAACACCTTGCAGCTAATATCTAAGAACTACACCAAAGGAGTAAGCTCATACAAGAGCTTTATTTTGAAACTGTAGATTCACTTCCCGTTTCAGTAGCTTGAATGACTCACAACAATATATTTCTATAGGTATAACGCAGAGCACATCCAACAGAATTTTAAACCAGTTTGGGATGAGAATAACTTTCATAAAGAAGACGCTATTTATACAAGTCTATCACTTGGCTTGTAGAGGCTCATTTCAAACAACATCAAGCAATGGATTGAGAAAAGCAGAAAAGTAAGCACTTGGAAAAGAAATATATGTTAAGAAGTCTGTAGATTTTTTAGTGTGGCAGTTTTTCATACGTGAGAAGTACAGTACAGCATAACAGGGAGGGGAATAAATAATCTAGGCCAGGAAAAGGATCAAAGGTAAGTCCAAATTCCAAAGAAAGAGATAAAGTAAGAAGGCACAAAAAAGTCCTTTTGTTGTTTCTTTGTTATTTAACAACAGTCAGGAAAACGGGAGGGGAAATCATATTATATGATTATACGGCTCTCGCTACAGTTTCCTTCTCTGAAAGCAGAGCTGAGGAATACCTGAATCCCAAGAGCTGTGAGCAAAGCTAGAAACTTCAATATAAAATGTTATGGTAAAAGAAGAGCAAGCCAACATGTATTGTATTTCTTTAATAAACATTTCCACACGTCTATTGGATTCTAGTATTGTCATGTAGAAAAGCACTGGCAATCCATTTCAAGACTCACTTCCTTGTGAGATGGCCATTAAAGACATACTAAGATTTGCTTTTCCCTCAACACTACCTTATTCTCTTTAAGTTTTAAAAATTGCATAAACATCCCCGATTTCAATACAATAATAAAAAAAAATAAGACACAATTGTAACCTTCTGTCCCCTAATCCTAATGTGCACCCCAGCCCACAGACTTTTTGGAGATCTTGTTGAGCGTGACCTGATACCTACACGAAATGGGCTTCACTGTTTGCTCTGGGAAGGTACCACTCTCACCAACATGTGAGCAGAGCTGAAAGGAAATAATCTCCTGTAGAAGAGAATTCCATTTCCAATTGGCCAGAAAGCTGTTTTTCTTTTAAGGACATGTTATGGTGGGCTGACTTCACTCTAGTCAAATGCTGAAATAATATAATTAAAACAAAAATTTAGTAAGAGAGGGAAAAAATCAGAATAAACAAAATATATGGTACAAGTCTCATTTAATCATCACTAGGAATTCAGATGAGAAAGGGTGCATCCTGGATAAGAGTTAGTAAAATAACAGTCTTGCATTTCTTTTATGCCCTCCAGCCCAGCTTTGCCCTTTGGGGACTGTTTGTCTGACATAGGTCTTCCCAACAAACCTACTGTTTGCACTTGGGCCAAAGAATGATCCCATGACTTCTGTTACAGAGCATCACTTGAGATCTGATGCGGACCTCACAGCTGCATCTTACCACTCCTCACCTCTGAGGGCATCTTTTGGAAACTAGTCCAGCCTTAGAAATATAGCACACAGTACTTTCTTAGCAAGTACTACATCCTAGTTTATATGCTAGGTTACAAATGCACCATCAGTAACAATTTCTAGTGTTTTTGATGGAATATTACTCTGTTTGGTACAGGAAAACAGTTAGAGATTAAATACCTTCATGCCCATCGGGGAGCTGAAAATGAAGATATATCTCAGTTACCTAATTCAGGTTCAATGGTTACTTTTTCAGGCAGTGCTGAGCTGATGCAACTGCTAGTAAAAAATAGGTAAGGTATCTCTACAACTACCCAACTAGAGTGTGGATTTATTACTCTCAAGAAAACATGGTGTATACGCTTATATTTCCTCCAAGACTCACCCGGTTTGGTGAGTCTGCATTAAGCTTAAAACAGGTGAGAAAAAAACCCAAGCAAAGGAAGAGAATGTCATGCCTGCACGATACCTGGAAACATATAGGAAAGTACCTTCATTGCATGACTCATGCTTTCCTTTATATAGTAGCACCAGAAGTCATTGAGAAAAGATTTGTTCCAAGCTTGCAGTTCTTACTTCCCCAGAGTTTGAAAACTGAATACTTGCATGTTTCTCCCTTTTAAAAATAATTTCTGAAGGTCAGCAGTGACTGCTAGAAGATTCTGCATCGTCCTGGAAAACTACAAAACGTATGATGGAACGTATCAGTGCTAATACCTACTGGACTCAGTATGGCAAGCAAAAAAATACAGCTGCATGTGCAGAAATGTACATGGAATATACCTGCTGTACAGACACTTGATACCCATATTCAAGGTGATGCAATTAAAGAATGGGAAGACCACACTAATTAAAGTGAAAAGGCAGAGATCACACTGGCAAGAAAGGGAGAAAAATTAACTTGGCCTGAATGACATTCAGAATACTGGAGCAGCTACTAATAGGAAGGATGACTTGTGCCTGCAGCAGAAGGTGCACAGCATGCGTGCTTTGCTGTTAGCTACAGTGCTGAATCCTGGATACAGATAAAAACAAACGGGAAATCAGTTGAAAACAAGGCAGAGAATGCAGGGATTATGCCAGAGGACAGGAGACAACTTGAGTATTTAGCAAAGAGGTTAAAATCAATTTAAGTAGAGAAAAAGGAGTTCCATTTTTCAAAACTGCATCCTTCGGATGTGATGCAAGGAGAAGGTGCAATAGAGTTGACAGAAAAATCTCCATACTCAGCCACCAGTTTTTCCACTTAAGAGGAAACACATGAAAACATCGGTAGTTTGAGATTACTTAGATTCAGCAGGGGAGTAAAGTTTCTCCTTAAAGCAAAGCCCAGAGAAACAATTCTTCCAAAATAGCATACACTTTAAGACAAGCAAAAAGGTAGTTAAGGAGTCAACTTTCACTTATCTTTGTAGAAAGGTTTTAGTACTGAATGATTGCAAGAGAAAGGTGTTTGGCCTTTGACAGAACCATTTAGCCAAAGCAGGAATCCTACAACACCTGCACACCAAAGGAGTAACTATTCAGCAACAGCAACACATAGCAAGACTGAACCTTATAACATGCAGAGGACCTGACTTAGAATGCATTTTGGAGGATGCTGCTTACATTGTGTTCCCAAATTTCACCTAGGGAAAAGACATGAAAAAGTAAATAGAGAGTTGAGAAGAAGGGGGAAACTTTAAAACAAGAAGAACCATTCTTTCACAGTTTTGCCCATAAGAAAATTACAACCACCACAAACTAGAAGTTAAGGATATTGTGGCCCAGAACGCAGAAACATTCAACCAACATAACAGAACAAAGGTAGCAACAGCACCCAAATATCCTTGCTTGCAGCCCACTATCCTAATCCTTGCCTTTCCTTGGGGTTTCCATAAGCCTTGTAAAAAAAAAAAAATAGATGAACTTAACACTGCTTTATTGCAAGACCAGCAATTACTCTACTGTTTGTACATCTCAAAAATTCTGGGTAAGTACTAAGGCATCAATGGTATTTAGGGCTCTGAGCCTTCAGGCATGTTGCCAACTACTCTGAGTAGATACAGTTACTGTTAGAAATTTCAACAGTATTTACACTGGACTTGCAATTTGGTAGAAGCAGCCATCCTCCTGCACCACTATTACCGATAGCGCTCAAATGATATTGCATATAATAGATGTAAATAAAGCTGCAGGGTTTATTTTTCTGTATGTTCACATTGTTCTCCTGCAAACTTTATTTAGCTTACACCTAGTAACATGTATACTTAAATTTTAAGTGCAGGTGTGCAAGCTGACTATGCTTAAATACACTGCAGCAGTTGAAGCTCCTTGTCTTCTTCCCTCCCCAGTCTACCCAACAAGTCCTGTGATTATCAGCATAGATCATGATACAAGTTTAGGTTCATTTGTGATGAACTAGGTATAACCAAAGAGATAACTAAAGAAATACATGAACTAGACTAGAAAGAAAAAAGTTGACGCCTCTAAGAATAGTTCTGTGGCTTGTACAGTCTATTCTTCTCAGGTGCAACATTAGGAGGCTAAAGTATTGACATGCTCACATACATTGCATCAAGTACCATCAAATTCATGAAGGACTTTCCAGCATCCCAATAAAAGAATAAGGAAAGAATCTGGCCTGTTAACTCATAGCCAGTCAGGTATTGCAGCTCCAAACTTTTATGTCATAAAACTCATCATATACAACCACTATTGAACTAGAATAGAGATATTTTATTATTTTTTTTTAAAAAGGGAAAACTAGCAGGAGACACCACAAGTAAAAGGGCTCAAGGACAATTGAGAACATTGTCCTGGCATTAATAAACCTACAAGTCTGTTTTCACATGAATTCATAATTCACTGAACTATGCTATTAGCAGTTTATTGCTCTCTAAAACTGAAGATTATTTGCTGAAGAAGATCACGATAAAGAAAGAGTGATCAAGTACAAGAGACCAAATTTTTGAAAGAAATATGTCAAAAAGGCAACCAGGAAATAGAACAGCAATAAATTAAAGAGAAAAAAAAAAAAAAGGCACATTAACTGCTATTGAAGATACCTGCAAAGGAAATGGTGGTGCTGGAAGGAAATCAGCTTGCCTACACAAAACACTCATTAATTGTTTCTGAAGCTGGTAAACTCATACTCTCATCTAAAATATACCATGAGCTTTGCAGTTCAATAAAGGATAAATAATCTGAATGACAACAGCACACAAAGCGCTTACAGGCACATTCCCTGACAGATTTCCATGCAGGGAAAAGTACCTGCTTGGAAACACTGAGCATCAACCCATTTAGGAGAAAGCTCTGATTTTCAGAACAAGAAACTGATATTTATCATGACAACATCTAGTTAAAACAAAGGATCTAGTGTACTACCTGTGCAGAAAATAAGAACTGACTAAAGCCAACACTATGAGTACAGAGTGCTGCTAGAACTCATGAAGAAATACACACTCCCTTGAATGCATAAGGACAACTGAGGGGGGAACACCAAAAACTGTTTCAAGAAAAATCACTTGGATCAGAAAGCTAAAAACTCCAAAAAACCACCATCATCTTTGATCAAAAAGAAAAACCAACCCAACTATATTTCCCTAAAAGTTACAGCTTTAGATAGGAGATTCTATATTTCAAGCATCTTTCACACAAACATCACTTTCTGCCTCTGACTCCTCTGCCAGGGCTGATAGATTTCCCAAGCATTTGAAGATGACTTTTCTACTGAGAGTTTCCAAGCTGTAATGCATTTTTTGCTTTGAGAGGCAATACAAATGTAGTACACACATTAAGCTCAGATAACAGGCTACAGAAAAAAAAAAAAAAAAAATTAAGTGCAGAATAAGTGGGAGGAGCGTACATCAATTATTTCATGCTGGCTTTTTCCCCATAGAGGCTGCTAAGCTACTAACTCTTTGCAGACAAACCCCACTCCCCTGTATCATGTTTCTGTGGCAAGCACAGAAGCCCCACAGAATACAGGGACGACTCCAGTTTGACTCAGATTCCTGAATACCAAGCCTGAGTGGTTCCTGGCCCGAAGTTCTGCTCCTTCAACCATGCTCCTTTCAATTGCCTCCTCATCATCAGTCCCCAGTAGCTCTCAGTGAAGCGTTACCAGAGCAGACAGCATGGGAATGCTCAAAGAGAGACTTCAGGGGCGCATCAGAAGCCGGGCACGTACTGTGCACAGCCAAGCTACAGGAACAGCAGTCCTTAACAGTGTATTGATTGCTATTACCTCTGGTCTTTGTATCCATGGGAGCTGCAGAGGGGACAGCCCTTCATGCCATAAGGCTATTCTGAAAGGGCTATGACAGGTGCAGAATTAGGCTCAATGCACTGCAGGCAAAAGACACCAGCTATGCCGAATTCTGTGCAGCATCCTCTGCAACAAGTCAGGTCTCCAGCATTATGTATCACATTGGCTACAGCATGGTGCAAAAGCTGCAATAACTTGACCTGAAGATCACCACAGTTAAAGTCATTGACAGAAACAAAACAAAAAAAGCTTCTCTTGACAGAAAGCCACATGTCACCTCACAAGAAAACCCCCAACAATCATAGAAAGTTATGGAGAAAGTAGACTTGATAGGAAAACAATGTCAGCTGTTTTCCAGGGATACATACAGCAACTACAGTAGTTACATGTCACAAGTGCACTATGTTGCGGGCACACACACACAAAAAAAAAAAAAAAAAAAAATCACATTTCCCCATTGTTTTAATGTACCAAAACTGAATAAAATGGGGAGAAAAACAGTTCTTATGCAATCGTTTCCTGAGGCCCTGTTCTTTCATCTGATACCACACACAGGTATTTGGAAGATCCTTTCAGAAGACAATTACATGCCTGCCACAGACTCGGGAGCTAATTTCTGCTGGTTGTGCAGCTGAGCAGACTGAGCATATTAGTCTTCTTCAGACTGCTAATTCCTCAGGTCTTGCATGTTTCTCTCATTTGAGATTCAAAACATTCATAGCAGTAAGCCTCAAACAGCATCAATTTTGCTTCAAAAAACAAATACGTATCCATCTTTCTGCACCTTTGCTAGTAAAAGTTAACTAGTCAGTGCCCTCAGGGGCACGTGGCAGGCAGTAGAGTACGGCCAGAAGTCAGCCGCTCAGGGAAATCCTTTCCAAAACTCACAAGAGATTTGTTATTTAAAGGGTTTATGACACTCCAGTATTTGCCCCAACACACAGAGTACAGGGATATGTTTGAAGTCCTGAGGTATTTCCCAAATGCCAGTGGCAAGATCTTGTAAAACAAAGTACCAGCACTTGCCTCTAGCCAAAAGAAAAAGATAATTCGGGTGAGGACTTCCATGAAATAACAGTGGATTAGTCAAACAATCTCTTTAAGAGACACTGCACAATGTCAAGCAATGTGTTAATAAAGGAGAGGAATGTGTCAGAAAAGGAGAGGGAGAGAAAGCTATGATATACCACACCTCTCTCCCTGAATTTTAATTTTTGTTTGACTGCACATTTCAAGAAATTGCTGTACAGTACAAAGTTCTGCACAATACTAGAAAGCCTCACACAAGAGTGAAGTCTGGCATTTTCTGCACACTCAGCAGCAGGCCCGCAGGCAGTAGTTGTTATAGCAACTAGTCTTCAAAGATCTTACTACTGTCCTGTGCTCCAGGGGAGATGTCACCCCCACGCAAGAAGGATTCGGAGAGAACATTTCAAGTTATTCTAACACACAGCTACATAAGACGGAGGTTAGTATATATAACCATGTGACACCACACACAATTGTTTTCTCTTAATTTTCTTTTGTTTAATCTTACAGTGTTGTTTCAGGTCTTCTTCCTCTTTACCTACCAATTCTTTAACCAAAATAATATAGAAGACATACTTAACAGACATACTAGGCTAACAGCTGCAAGTAAATTCACATCGATTTTACAAAGGTTAGCATCAAAATCCCCATTCCTTTCTTCAGCCCTTCAGTGCTTCTTCCCGTCTTGGTGCCCTACCTAGCCCAGTTCTCAGTTAGACTCTATTCCACAGCCTTCCCAGTCCTACCAGAATAAGACCTTGTCAGTGAAAAGTCACCTACCACTGTAGATGCATAAGCTTCAGGAGACAGCTCAAGCTGTCCTTCATCCTCAGCCAGGGAGGCAAAAGCGCTATCCACCGAGAGCATGCCCAGGTCCATGCACAGCCAGGTCCTGTTCTCCTCAGCATCTCCCCCAGCACTCCTGGGAAGGTGATGGTGGGTCATGGCCAGGAGAGATGCCTCATGGAGCGGGGCAAGGCAGGCGACGAGCTGGCGGCACAGCTCGAGCCGTGCTGCAAGCAAGGAACACCGAGCGGTTGTGGCAGGCTGAAAGCAGAGGTCTCCTGGTAGCAGTTACAGTCCCCAGGGTGTTTTCTCAGCCAAGACAATACAACTTTTCTCAAGGCGCTACACCAAGGTCTGTCTCGCACTTGATCAACAGCTTATTGAAGTGTTAAGACAGTATTAGGCTCCACATAAACAATTTTACAGGAGGTCGCAACAGGTACATCTAAGGAGGTGGGAATTTGCGGTCACTTCCACAGGTCCTCCTGTGTGGCTGGAGGTTTTGGTTGCATTTTTGTGGTGTGGGTTTTTTTTTTTGTTTGGTTCATTTTAGGGTTTTTTTATTTTGGGTTTTTTTTTTGGTTTGGTTTTGTTGTTGTGAGGGTTTTTGTTGTAGTTGGTTTCTTTTTAAAAAAAAAAAAACAAAACAACAAACAAACTTGTTTCTCTGGGCTTTTTTTCAACAGGGTGAAGAAGAATGAAGCCTGCCAATAAAGAGCCATGGATCAGCCCCATCCAACGTTTGGGCTCAGGAAAATACAGCTGCTATTTTACTCCTGTAATTCATATCAAATTCAGGGAGTTTTCATATTACATATAAATCTGTTGCACATAACTATTGCTGTTCCATCCAAACCTGTCATAATAAGGGGTACCATGACAGTTTAAAAGCAACCCATTTTTCCTCCACTTCAAGCACAAGAATAGTTTCTTGTCCAGTCACATCCCTATTGTTACTAGGCCTTGAAATGATTGCCATACCATGCATAGCAAATGACGTGCCAACACAACTCCACCCAGGCTGCACTGATGCACGTTCACCTCATACAACAAACTCTCAGATTCAGCTTCATCTTCATTTGCACCACACTTGCCATCCAGTTACACAACCCACAGACAGCCATAGCTGTTCCACTCACATAGTAGAGGTGTGAGTAAGACGACATTTTCGAGTTGTGCTCACAGAACTGGGCAGTGCATTGCGCAAGACACTCAAGTTTGCCAGGGGTGGGGAGGGGGTGAGGAGTGAAGAGACAGTCCTCCAACAGCTGAATTGCTTCCCCCCCCTCCTCAGTATTGTGGCTCCTGCACCACCTCCATGAGCACCACCTCCTGATGAATTTGCTGACACATTCCCATCACAGAATTATGCTTCAGTTGTTCCTATTTCTGCCAAATTGAGTCTATTTGGACTGAAGTTTTCCATGCCAGACAACTGCCTCAGGCTCAATTCTTTAGCAAAACTTTCAAGCTTCACTGGTTTAGCTATTTTCAAGAATAAGGTGAGAAGAAAAATATGCATGTTGCTCAGCTCAAAAACAAATCCTTCCCCACTTCCCCCAAATAAAACATTCCTGACACCAATACAGAAGGCAAAAATAAGTAAAAGTCTTGTTGCATTATCTTCGAGCAATTTAAGTTCAAACGTGCCTCATATTCAACCTTAATACTCCTGTTATAAGGGAATATAATTTTTTGGTTGTAATTTGCAAAAATATTTGCAGTGTTTTATACATGATTGAATGTCAGTATCCATATACACAGCCCAACTATAACCATTGCTTACTTCAATTTTATTTCTTTCCTTTTAAAAGTCTTTGCCTTGACCTGAAGGAAAGTTCCCTCTTTTTGTAAGCAGCCGACTTCATTCCATGTTGACACTTACCAAGAACTGAACACAGTATTTCAGCATATTTTGGAGTGTGTGCTTGCTGTAGCTTGTCTTGTTAACGTCTCGTTAAATGTAGGAGACTCGCATGCTTTACAAAGCTTCCCCTGCAACCTTTCAAAATAGACTACCAACAAAACAGAGTTGCATCCTCTGCTGCTCACAGTGCGGTAACAACATGGGAGCCAAGAGCTCAACGAGCCTTAATTCCTGCCAGCGTCACACAGGCAGGTCCAAGACTCGCCTTCTGAAACTGCAGTAGGTAAGGCTTTTTAAGTGACCAGGAACGACCAAGAGCGAGAGGCCAAGACTGCTCCCGTTTGCTTCTTTTCAGCCCAGCCAGAAATAACCTCCAGTTGTTTCTGCTTTCCTCTCCTCAGAGAGCAGCTGCTTCTGGAGTTAGTTTGCCAGTGGTTTCTCTGTATGTGATCCCTTGCTCCCAGGGGAGTGCCTAGCCATTACCTGTTCTGGACTCCGGGGGATGTAGATTATTGTAAGTAATTACATTCTTTCTAGAGTGCAATTTTTCAGCGAGGTTCCTTGTAAAGACATCTGTGGACTTGCAGTTTAGAAAAGATTACAGTTATTCCTTAACACCAATTTACAATAGAGGAAGACAATAGAGCATTGGGGTGAGCTCCAGGCATAATCAAAGCAGGTGGTTGCCTAGAAAAACAGACTGATGTATGTAACAGAACAGTCTCCTCCCCCTGCCCAATCTTGCCTATACCACAGCCCCAGAGAGAGGCAGATAGATGTTGCTGCAAAACACAGGGCACGGACCACAGGGCAGCAGCTGGCCCCATGTATGCAGAAGTGACAAGCAGAGCACTCTCCAGCCTGCCCCATCCCTCCAGACCCCTGGGCAGCTGCATCGGTGACACGAGGCTGGCTTTCCAGAGCTCTGCCCCTGACCTGATGTCCCAGCTCCAAACTATTCTCCTCCCCTTGCCACGTGGGGAAGAAGTCCCAGGTCTTAGAGTCACCTGTCACCTTCATACCTGCTCAGCAGCTTTGCTGGCTCCAGTCCACGACAGCTCTAGGCAGCTGAACAGTCTGAGGCAGTGTAGGCTGAGAAGAACAGAAAGACTCCTTTCCCATACCTGGCTTCAACAGCATCCCTACAACTGCCAAGCTGAAGTAGTTTTGCTTTTCTATCTTAGTCTTCATAATAGTAAAATGAAGATTCATTAGCATTTATGTATGAGACAAAGCAATGTCAACAGCGATCATGATGGGCCGACACCATTGACAAAGTCAGAGACCTCATGAACCAAACACTTCTGTCTTTGCAGGCTGAGCCAAGGAGACTGCTTCCAGCTGACAATTGAGCCAACCTGTGCCTTCTCAGCACCAGATATAGGGAAAAGCCTCCACATATGTTATATACACACACCCCATTAGTGGGTTGCTTATAAAACAATTCAAATTACAAGAGGAACTCCACATACCCACTGAAAACGGATCCACAAATTAATTCCCATGCCTTCTACATTCTCCAACATATTTTGAGAGGACTACAGCCATCCTTCTCTAACCATGTCCCAGTCGTAACAAGCAGCCAGATCAAGCACATTTCAATACCTTAACACGCAGGCCCCATAATAACACACAAGTCGGTTAAACGCCACTAAAATTCCCCATGCTCCTGAGGGCTGACCCTGTACTGACCAATGTCATCACCAAGGACAGGAACTGTCCTGAACATGACATTGAATATTACAGGGTGGTGTGTGCATGGGTGGAGGTGATTTGAAAGCCCTTCCATTCTGAAGGGTTCCAGCCTCTTGGACCCCCCAAAACAGGACAGGCAGCATCACCAAAATATAGCAGTCCCTCGACTCAACAATCTGTCCCTCAGAACACAACAGACAACAAGCGTGCATATGACAAAGAAAACTATTCTTATAGACATGTATATGAAATGTATTGCTTTATAGAGACTATAAAAAAACAGAAACATCATAAAGATCACAAAATACCTTGCCTGTATGTATGACTCGCATATGTGCAAATGTACAGAAAGACATTTAAGAGGTCTCCACTGTCAGATTCCTTCGGTGCTATGTATCTTTTCATTCTGCTCTCCTTTGTATCAGTGACTCAGTCACACGTTCCCTAAGGACAGAAACGTCTATTGGTGGTGATGGAGGAAAGGCAGAGACATTTATCGCAAGCTATAACAGAGCAATATTCTGCCAATACTGCAGTCATTACCAAATCTTTTTTCACACCACTGAAAAAAAAAAGATCCTCCCTTTTAACGCTACAAAGAACATACACATTTCCATAAATCATACAATCAGTGTTTACAACACCAGATCCCTATAAAAGAGTGCATCAGCTGAAGTCTTAATTTGTTTTAAGTGCTTTTCTCCTATTAGCAGAGATTACATCTTGCTTTTAAACAGTGAAACTCTAAATTACCCATTTTTCATAAAACCTACTTTTCCCTGCCAGAATGCCATTCAAGTCAAAATGTTTTTCACTAGCTTTTTATTTTCCTGCTGACTCAATTACTGAATTATAGTTTACTACAAGCAATGATTTTCATATCTATTCCTTAAATCAAACAGCTTATGTGGTGTTGAATTTTCTATGCATACCAATTTCATAAAACATCCCAATTTGGTGCAATTACACTATCGGAGGAACGCACCTCTCTGACTTTGCATGACTATTTTAGACAAAGCTTTCAGGAGAAACCCTGAGTCGCACAGATAAGTTTACATAGAAGAACACGCACACATGTTAAGCACTTGTCCTTTCTTTGGAAAGGCAACAGTTCTTGCAAAGTTCAGTAGACAATAAGGTTGTTAAATGTACTGTTACCAACTAATTTTTGTTGGTCCTGAGAAGACATCTTTTACAAACCACCGAGTAATATTGGGAGCTTAAAACACACAACATGCCAGTTTTCAGTCACTCTCCAGGCCAAAGTCATGTTTTCACATACAGTAATTAAAGGCCTAACTCTAAAACCATCCCTCACATACAGAAAAAGAAACATTCACTTGTCTAAGGGCTGATGGTGCCTACACAAATAGCAAGCTGAGTGAAGTCTGGCAAATAAGATGTTTGACTGCTGCTTCAGTACGTAGTACTGAAGAGTAAGCTCTGAAGGAGTCTTTCACTGCTATCAAATTTTATGTCATTCTTTACCAAATATGTTTCCTAGTATCTACTAGGAAAAGTAGATAAGGTCCTAAATCTGACCTACTTAGCTGTTTTAAGGAACTTGTCGATTTGGGGGTATTCTTTCATATGCAGAGTTACAAGCATGTTCTTTTTGCTACTTAACTGCGCCGACACCTGAATGATATTCAGGTAGGATAGCCATCAGGTAGAACATTCTAAAGTTATACTAACAAAAATAAGGGCTACAGGTCCTTTTCAAAACTTGCTTCAAAAAGATATTGCTGTGACAGCAGCCACATGAGCTAACGATTGCTTCCTTTATTTAACTCCGTATCTGACTATGACAGCAAAAAAACCCCAGCAAATATCCATTATTTTTTCCCAGCCACCACTCAAAGGCATAGTTCACCTAATTAATCTTCAATATTGGAGATTACTTTATTTTTTTAACCACAACACTGTCCGCTCACATGCAACAGTCATTAGGAAGGGAAACAAAATTCTCAATGCTAACTAGCTATAGTATAATCAGGTAATCTGGAATCACATAGCTATCGATTCCTGTGACTTAAATCAAAGTGCAAGACCAGTCCAAGTCAAGTTTTTGTCACAATACATTCACAGACTCACTTGAGCCCAAGGTGTAGCAGAGGGCAGGGTCCAGCCATTCGTTTTGTGGTGCCTTCCCCTTTCCAGCATTTAGAAAAAGGGCTCTCCAAACTGGACTAGCATATAACTCTTAGAAGGATTGCAGATGTTTTCATCCATTTTGTTTTGCACATTGCCATAAATAAAAACATAGTTTGTTGAAAATACTCCATCCACCTCCAGAGAAATAACATAAGCCATTGACACAAGCAAGCATGTGAATCCTATTTGATCTGTCCCCTGTGTGGTACCACACAGACACATCTTTTTATGACAAAGTTGCTATGGGACTTCCAAGACTATCAATGCCCTACTGCTATTTGCATGTTGAATTAACGCTCATCACCTTCTTGGTTGCACCCACACCTTCACTTTATCCCTTCAAACAAGTAGTTCAATTAAATACATTTTTAGGTGCTACATTAAAATCAAATCTAGCATAATTCATCTTTCTCTTTTGTACTTTAACCCACATTAATCAATTGAGGGCTTTCAGTCCTACATGCAAGAATATAACAGAAGATCCACCGTTACTATATCCCAGCAGAATCATCACAATTTGGTCAGATATTGCTGGCAGTAAGGAGTATATACCCTAGCAAAAGGGAAAAAAAAATCTTTTCAGTCAACATAAGAAACCCCAAAAGGACAGTTGAACAGCATAACTGTGACGTCAACATTTAAATGCTGGAAAATTTACTCCAGAGTAAGAGGTACAACCAGCCATCTGCATCTGTGAAGGTGCCAAGAAATCAGTGAACTACGTGCCAGATTCTAACTTGCACTGAAATGCAACTGTCTCCTCTTGTACCCCTTAAAACTGTTTTAGTTAAAACATAACCAAGTTGCATATTTTATTTTGAAGCAGCATATTACAGATATCAGTATGAAACCCCATACATATGAAATTATACTGCATGGTAAAAATGCAAAACTCCAATTGACTACAACTGAGAGCACCCTGCACTAAAATTGAGATGCTCTACAGAATAAACACACTGCACTTCTGATCAACCAGTAATAAACTGGATGTATGAGTAGCCAAGATGGGAAGAAGGGGGAGGGGAAAACCAGCATATATACAAACATTTATCACATAGGTTATGTATGTTGCCAAAACAGGATCCATAGATAATGCAGACATTAAAGAATGCTATTTCAGATAGCTAACTACCACAGCACTTAACATCTAGGTAGGTATAGTGCTGGATAGAAAAATACGATCTAGGGGTAGTTTTAAACTAAAACCCAGATAGTTTCAAACAGAGTTCTACCTTAAAGTATGTTTTCTATTAGATGTCTCCATATCTCTACTGAGTTATGTGGGTATATTTGAAAAACAATACAAATATACACCCATTACATTTTAATATCAACATTTTAAGTGAACACCAGTCAGTGAGCAGCATTCCCTCTCACACTGAAAAAAACTTCGCACTAAAATTCAGCTTGACAGATTCAGAATATATAGTGCCACTGAGTCAAGGAGCAAGGTTAAAATGCAGCATAAACACAACAGGGTGACAGAACCTGGAAGCTGCAGCTGTAATCAAACTAACCCATGTAGCATGCTGCTATGGTACAGTTTTGATGTTCTTTCATAGTGTCCCAAACCACAAGCCAAGAATAACATTACATCAAGAGAACAGTTTGAGGCATCCCGGTGCAAAGAAAACACAAGGCTGACTGCACAAAAACAATGCAATTGTCAGACTTTGTCATCAACCTAATTAAAGCAAGCAAAGCAGCAAGCGGAAAAAAAAAGCTTTTTACCTTTTTAAGGAAAAATTTCTGTAATTTCTTGTGAGGCAGCTTTATCATCTTTTTTTCAGCATTCAGGATACAGGTCAGACACTGCAAGTACTTGAGCCATTCTGCACGGGTTTGACACCTTTCATCTTCTCTATTAACTCGCTGCAGCCAGCTTAGCTCAACACGTCACCAGACACCAGCCCACCCCAGCAACAGATTAAAAGGCAAGAGCTAGGCTGGATCTCATCTTTGACTCAAACGAGGAAGCTATATACAGACACTACAGCTCCAGCCGAAGCCTATGGCTGCGTTGTCAGCACGAGGAGGAAGAGAACAGGTATGAAGTCTGCATCCCTCCCTAGAAAACCTGCAAAGTTAAAAGGGTGCTTATCCAGAGGCAAAAATTACAGGAGAATGAAAGGATCAGTGTGATACTGAGCATCTCGCTACCTCTTTCAAACCCTGTGCTACAGAAGAAACTCGTTTAGTGTTCAGGACTCGGAACCCTTCCCAGCATTGCCTGCTGAGTGCAGTTTGCCACCGCGCACCTGTTAATTGTGCACATTGCAAGTGACTCAGCCGAGCACAGGAAAGAGCCTGTCATTTATGTTTTCTTTAAATCACTTGGAGACTTATTTCCTTTGAAGAGTTTTTAGAAAAATCTCTATGAAGAAAGAGATTACACACAAAAATGTTATATACAGATACACATAGAAGTATTTATAGAGCATACCAATACTGAGTTTGATTCAATGTCAGAGGAACAAGCGATCAGGGGCATCGCTGCGTTCCCTTTGGGAATCTGCAAGTAAAGTTCAGCTCTGGATTTGGAAGGACAGTGCTCAGCAGCACACCAGTGATGCAGCTTCTCCTGGGCCACTGGTGTCCTAAACTAGCAAGGTACTGTAGGACAACCTGATGTGGAACACAGTGTGCACTCCCAATTCATGTCAATGGGATAATCCCTGTATTTAAAATGGAACACATATGAGGCAGCTAGTTGAATCAGTTTAAAAATCACTTAATGATCAAGCTACCTCCCTGACCAGTACTGCAGTACTTGAAGAGTCAGCATGTGAGGATACACGCAAATGTATTATGAGGGGAATTTCTTCAAAACACTGTGTCACTCACTCCAAAATCTCCATCTCGTTTTTATACTATAAATATTTCACGCCAGCTGCAGCTGAAAAAAACCCAACTCAAATCTGTAATAGTCTATCTCTACCTGCATCACGTTTCTGCATTTGCATCATTCTCTTACCACAAGAGCCGTATTTGTTCCTCTGCCTTCTTGCTGTCCTGTTCTTCAGAAGCTTAAGTACCACAAACACTCTCAATGTCACTGCAAAGTTCCACTCCTTTGGAGGCACATGTACTGAACCTTCAGCAAGTGACAAGATCTAGGGCAAGCCAAGAAAACCAGAGGTTTGAAGTTAAGCATGCACTTACCTGCAAAGATGTGGATTTCAGGGAGGGCAAAATACGACGGGCAAATCACAGCTGCAGCAAAACCCAGAACCAAACCCTGAGGGCTGACACCACTATGTGTCCATGAGAAAGTCCAAATTCTACCAAAAAGGCACACAGATAACACCAATGACAGAAGTGTAAGCTGTGTGAAAGTATTGGTTGTGAGAATATTACAGACCCAGGACAGCCACTGAGATAAACCAACAGCTGAAGATCAGCAATAGATCTGATAAAAGCAGTATTTAGAAGATATTCTGGCAATCAGATGTGCACTCAGATGTTCAGCCAGAGGTCGGAGAATCACAAGTTTTCTG
This sequence comes from Charadrius vociferus, assembly GCF_000708025.1. NCBI lineage: Eukaryota > Metazoa > Chordata > Aves > Charadriiformes > Charadriidae > Charadrius > Charadrius vociferus. The sequence goes on from NW_009649946.1 coordinate 2,447,866, forward strand.
AGAAGCACCCTGTACCAGGAGAACATCTATCAAGAGAACACCAAGAAGATGGTTACAAAACTGGCAACTGGGGAACCTGAGCAGTGAGACAGTAGCTATTTCTCTGGCGTGTTATATGCTTGAAACCTTTGGGTCCAATTTTGCTAGAAGACAAAAAGAATGTTTCTTAGAAGAGTCTCACTGTGCACTGTATAAGGTAGAGTCCACGATACCTGTAGAAACAGTATGGCGAAAACACCATAAAGACCACCTACACACATACATAGCAGGAATAGAAATTGCAACCCTAGTATCTTTCTCAATAGTTTCTCCTATAAAAGAGGCAGCTTGGTTTCAAAACTTGGAGCCCTTCAAGTTACACGGTTAGAAAACACTGCAGTTGTCAGGTATGTTTTACCAGGAAGCCTATTAGTTTTCACTTAAAACTCATACAACTCTTATTCCAGTTCTCCAGGATTTGCATCAATTCTTAGTAACTTGGCTTCCACCTAGGAGCTTACCAGAGTCAAACAGCACTGACTTAGAATTCCAATTCTTCGTACTGTAATTATTTGGCTGTATTTTTATTTCTGCATTCACATCCATAAAGGATGCAAACTTTTCCTCAATATAGGCAAACTAAAATACCTTGAAGAGACTCTTAAAATTTGAAAGACTTCCTTCCTGTGAGATAACTTGCCATCCTCCCAGCCTCTAGAATCACCTAGTTGTTTAAAATGTAGCTCAAGCTAAACAATTAGTAGATTTAATCTGGAAGTACCATAAAGGCATTCTTTTGTGCTTTCTAATAGAGAACCAGGTTTTGGAAAACAGCTGCATTACAGAACACGTAAAGGTAGATTCTCATCTATAATTCTGAATTTCTGGCTTTTTTTTTTTTTCTTTAATCAAGAAAAAGATATTGAGGATTGAAGGTATACCTTTGCATTATTTTCAGGTATTTGTGTATGCCTGAATATGTTCTGAATTCTGTCATGGTTACTAAGACAGATAATTGCTTTTTGTTAATAGTGACGATCAACAGATTTAACGCATAGTCTCTGCGCATTCAGAAACTTTTCAGCAAAATGTACCATTTAACAAACAAGAGTCCTCCTAACCCCACGTGCATAACGTCTTTACATCCAGGCCCTGCTCCTTGTCCTTTGAGGGTGTGCTGCTTTGTGCTATACAAGCTTTTCTTGGGCAGTTTAAATGCAAGATCCTCTTTTGAGAGGCAAAAAGAAGTTTCTTCACTCATTGATGAACACTTACCTCATCTTCCTGACCTAACCAATAGAAGACACAGTGATTTTTTAATAAATTATTTTAAAATCTTTGTGAACTACCCTGTTCTTGCATCTAATCCTAACTCTTGTGGGAAAGATAGCTTTGGCATCCCAAGAGAAGCTAGGCTAGCCATAAACAGAGTTTGCAAAACTGAAGGAAGAATAAAATATTCTGTGGTTGTATTTAGTTTTGCATAGGTAGCGTCTATTACAGGATTTAATATAAACAACAAATATAGGATAAATTTTTCTTTAAGCATACTGTTACTTTCAGTGGAACCAACATTAAAAAGTTCCATACAAGGATAGGTGGTATTACAGATACCCCTTTTCTACACACATTTAAGTTACCTTTCTATTTTCCTTGGTAACTCAAATCCGAAAAGATAAAACATCTTCCTACTTTAAGTCATACGGGTAAAAAGGAAGCGTTAAGAGGAAGCCCACATTGAGAAAATAATCTTAAACTATTTTATCAGTAATTCTACTCAAACATCAGTTCCTGCAGCTGACTGTTCTCCATTTTGCCTCCTGTTTTAACTTAGAAATTGACAAACTTACAAAATACCAGGAGAATTGCTTAATACAAGCCAGTCTCTTCCTTGGTTAGCTGACCCCTTGCAAAAATTAGTCAATATGTGACTAAATATTGGATCAAGTCCAGCAATATTTGTTTGTGCTTAGAAATGTGACCCTCTGAAATAATTTCTCAAGTATAAGTTGGACACCCTAAACGATGTTACCTTTAAGAGCAGCAGCTTCTGACGTGCAGCTCCTGGTAGCCCCAACTCTGCACATCTACACTGGGAACAGATGGTCAGGCCCCGATTTGCAGAGTGAAGGTCCACCAGCTCCGCTGTCAGTCACAAGGTTCCCATCCAACACACAGAAGCCCCATTCCCAACTCAGGGCCCTTATGAGCAAAGAGAGGAACCTCCCCCAGTGTCTGGAATTCTTGTTGCTGCGAGAGTGGCAGCAGAAATTGCTGCTTTAGAACTCCAGTTCCATTTCTTACAGCCCTACCAACAAACCTACAGCAAGGGCAGAATGGCAGCTACAGACACACATGCCTCTGGTGCTATTGATCTGGATACGCAAAAAACCCAAGAACTGCAGGTTTTGTCAAGTTTTCCTTCTCAGTTATTTGAGGTCAATACAAAGAGGGGTGAATTCTTTCCTTTACAGTGCAAAAATGATTTCTTACATTTCAGACAACTGGCAAGTGCAAATCTATTCAAGATAACAGGGGCTACACAGTAAACGAACTAATAGCGTTCTCTTACAGATTATTAGTGACTTAGAGCAAGAAAGATGGCAGCACGACTGTGTTTTCAGGCTATTTTTTTGGAACAGGTACATAAGAGATGCAAACTGGAGTATATTCGATCTGAAAGTTTGGATTGCAGAAATTTTTTTTCTCCCTTCCGACTTCTTAAGAGATCTGGAAGTAAGAAACAGCTTTTTCTTTTCCTCTTCCTTCCTGATACACCAATTCCAGCTCCTCAAGAGCCACCTTCAGGGAGAAATGAGGAAGCAGAACACAGAGGATACTGCCCGCTTTCTAGATAACACTGAACACATGGCAGCAAATCAAAAGCATTGACCTTGGAAAACAGAACCCCTCTCCCCTTCCAAAACAACTAACACCAAAATCCAGCTTGGAAGTGCCCATCACAGGTGACAGCATTTGCATGTGATTTTTCCTCCTGTTCTAATTAGCAAGCATCCCCACTTGGCAGACCCTGCTCAAGCTTTTAAAACAACTCTCACATAGCCGTTTCCTGGGGGACTGACACCAATGACTACTGCAGTAAAAGAAGCGAGGAAATTAGCTCCTTCACAGAACCTGCTTTGCCTCCCTGCTGCCCTACGGACCCCTGAGTTACCCTTTGAGACACTCTCATTCGTGAAATGACTGTACCGCCTTTATACCAGAAATATATTAAAGAATTAAAAACTCTACAATTGAAAAAAAAAAAAAAAGGAAAAGAAACATGGCTACAGCTACATCTAGAAGTTCTCCGTATGTGAAGCACTGAAAAGGAAAATGAGAACAACATTTTAAGAAGAGAGAAGTCTCTTAATTCTTGGAACTTATTACAACCCAAGGCTTAAGGAATCTTCCAGCCTCTGTGTACACGCCTCTTAAGGGATTCACTCTGTCTTCTGCTGTGAGTTCAGGCACTGTGATTAAGGTTTGATGTGGACTTTTCTTTCCCCTCTTTATCACAGAGTTTTGTGAGGGTTAAAACAGCTCCATATAGTTTCTCTGATTTTGTATTATACATACGAACTATTTCTTTGCCATCTTCAAGTTGGTTTCTACTAACAAACCTTTTTAAGCAACATCAGTATACAACAGCTATTGAAAGAAGATGCCTAGTTTGGCCATCTTTCCAACCACAACCAACAGCTTTTTCAGGAGGTTTCATACAAATTTGCAACAATTCATATTCACGCTGATTGTTGTATTCTGAGGGGAGGAAAAAAAGATTAACCTGAAGAGATGCATTATGATTCATGGCCCTGCTGAAATTTTAGCCTACTTCTAACTAAGCTTGAGTTACTTAAGACTTCACATTGTATATAAGCCATCAGTGTTAACAATGATGAACTAATATATTTTAAAGCTGTACTCACCCCAGTTACACTTGTTGCAAAACTCACATCATTAAAACAAGAGATAACCCAACCTTATTTCCAGTATAATCAAGGCCTATACTTAAGTTTGGAACACAGTAACAAGGGCCACCTCTGCGTACGTGCCAGCATAGGTGACAGTGCTAAGGAGTGCAGGGAGCAGGGATATGCCTGTCCATAACATCTCCCTGTCTTACCACATGCAGCTCCGTGGCCATTTCTCCTATCTCCATATAACTTCACATATGTACTACTAGAAACATCCCTTGCGGGAGACAGGGGAAGGGAATAGAAGTTATCAGCAGAGCAACAGGATAACAAAGGCTGCAGGCTACAAATACATCTTTAACAATACACACACCTGCACAGTTTATCTGATCACCAAAAGCCACACACCCATGTTTGAAGCTCATGGTTACCAGTATCATTTTACTCTGAACTTTCTACTGCATTCATTGGTGAAAACAAAGGAAATTACTACATTAGAATATACTGAGAATACTGACGGAATTTGTAATTAGCATATTTTGCAGATGCCACTGGGTGTTCTGTAGTGATCAGATACAACTACTGATTATGTAACATTTGTAACACTGTATGCTAGAGTGGAAGTTACCTCCATTTGGAAAACTAATTCAGTGCCCCAAGTAAATATTGTTCTCATTAAAGAGTCCTCTTGTAGAATAGCCAGACTCTGAGATTTATTCCTGCCAGCCATGCTGCGGCAGCTCAGTCATGACTGCCCCCCAACTTTTCAACCCTGAAACTGAAATCAGGGCTTCTTTGTAAAGGTCCTGTGCAAGTCATGGGACAGTGCTCCAAAGAAGGACCCTCAGGGAAGCCACTCATGGACAGGTTCACACATCTAACAAACTTCCAAAATAAGCTTAATTACCAAGAAGTACATACCCTGCAAATACTTGCACCTAGGACCCTGAAATTTAAATAACAGTCTCTGAACAAAAATAAGACCTGAAGATACTGACTCTTTCCACATACTGAAAGCATATCACAGAAGCAACCAACATTTTAAAGGAGTTTTGCTCCTCACCGACAATGAAGGGACCATAACAAAGGCCCAGCAACCACAGGGGCACCAAAATAAATGGCTGTACTTTCCAGATGAGGCTGCGCACAGATCACTGAGCTCTGAAGAATCCAGCTGGAAGTACCACCAAGGGAAGCTGCCAGATCTGAAGCTCAGATAAGTCTTTGATGGGTTTTGCTCCCCTGATGACCCAGCTCTGAGGTGCCACAACACCAGCCTGATTCTGAAATGACTGTTTTACCATCAATGCTGTGATGCATCAAGTTTACTAGGTAAGTGCCAGATCCTAGTTAACAGACTAACTCTCTTTGCTTTGCAAAAACACAAAGAACACAATGCTCACTTGACAAGAAGATGTTTTTTTTGTTCTGGATTTTTGTTTTGTTTGTAGGTTTTTTTAGTTTTTTTTTTTCCCCTTGCAACTTGACTCTCACCTTTATTTTTCTTGTTTTAATTTTACGATCAATATTCAGAGTATAGTAGAACCTCTCAGTGTCTCTATTTTTAGATAAAGATTTTTTTGAAGGACAATGAAAGTTGTAATTCAGCAATTCCAACAGCTATTTCAAGCATTTATTTTTGTCTGTATATTTAATATAATTACATTACAATTTAAGGAACCCTGATAATTAATTTGCATCATAATCTTACAGATAGAGCTGATTTTCCAGAAATAAAAACTAAGTTAAATCCAGCATTTTTGCAAGACAGACATGAACCACTGTCATTATAATGGACAACACCTGTCAACAGGTGATACTTATGTCAAAGGAGACATGAAATTGTATGCTCAAGCTCTGATCACAGAGAAAGCTTTCAATAACAACACTTGTGAGCAAGGACTACTTAAGCAAATTGATTTTTTTTGGACTTGAGCTTTAAACACGGTGTACTTTGCTTATGAGCTATTGTTTTCATTGCAATTGCAGCTGACTGCTAGGACTGCCTGGAAAATAAGAACCTTATTTGCAAAATACGTTGGAGTTTTGACATTTCTTTTTCTTTCAGTTAGGGATAGGATTCAGCTCTTTCCTTTTTTAATTTGTTACTGTCTTTTTAATAAAAGCAAGTAAAATCCAAAACCCAAAGTAAGAACTATGTTAGAAGCACCTGGAAGAAGTAATCTCAGAAGTACAAGGTCCAACTACCATCTTCGTGCTGGTTCTGACCTTGTAGATGCAGATGTGCGTACAGGGACCCGGTGAAAGCAGGGCTCTAAGGAGACACAGTCCTTGGCACAAATGCTTCTCCTTTCAGATTCAAGTTTAAGGCACAAATTTTACAGTGTCCTGAAGGGATGGGCAGAGGAGCGTAAGAAGAGGAAAAAAAAAAGGAATCATTAAGAAGTGTCTCTCTGAACACAAAGTCACTGCAAAAAATACGCAAGACTGCTGCAGGAAGAATAACTGATTGTTCAGCTCTGGCTGCAGCCTGGAATTGCACAGGGTTTCCATGCTTTGGGCTGTTTTTTCACATCTTTATGGTAGACAAGTAACTTAGAGATATACTGGAAATACGCCATGTCAGTAAGCTATTATTGGCCTACAAATTAACACATCCAACAGCTGTGGAAGATCAGATTTTGAACACAGATTCTTAACTTCTCCTGATCTTTACAATAGGTAGAGTAGATCTAAGTGAATAATCCAGGTGGTTAAGCTGGCATGAGAACGGGTAAGCTTTTATGCCATACACTGTTCTTACTACAATAATCACTGTAAAGATGAATTCACATTGTGGGTAATTCCTTATCACAGTGAACCAGGAAAGCCTATAGCCTAAAGTGAATGCCTTAGATCAAGACTTGCATCTCAGCATGTATTTAGAGTGCTCCAAGTATGTCTGTCGTGGGCATCTGTTTGTTTTTTCTTTTTGGACAGTATAATTATTCTAAGATTAGAGATGATCTAAAAGCATACATTTTCAGAGTTACAACAACAGTTTATTATATTGGTGACCCTTATGCCCTGCTTATAGCTATACAGGATATAGAAACAGAAGTAATACATAGCTTCAGCCAGAGACTTCAGAGAAAAAGGAGAGCCCATAACTGGATATGTAATATCTTTCCTTTAGGAAAAAATACATGCTTAGTTCTATTCTCTTCATTTGCTAGCATTCATTTGAATCTACCTGTATTTTTGTTTTCCTTTGATTCTTGCACATTTTAGACATAGGGGAAAAAAGCTTAAAGTTGCCTCTTAATTTTGTTGATTTTCACTTCTCTACACAAAAACAAGAAATACACAAAGCAGAACCACCATCTCTTATTTGTTTCATCTTTAACTAGAGGTTTAATATTCTTCCCATCTCCTCATATAAATTTTTCTCCATTCCTGTAATGTGTTTCCACCAACTATTTGGTCTCAGTAACTATGTTTCGCTAGGCTTTTTCAAAGGCAAAATGACAAACTGAACACAGAGTTCCAAATGAGAAAAATCAGCACAGTGGCACAGCTCTGCTGTTCCAGCCTATTTGCTTCCCCCTGCCTTCGGTACCTCCTGTACACTTCACAAGCTAAAAGAGGGTTGATGCTCTAAAGCCTGTATTTTGCACCTCCCACAGGTACACACAGCGGCACAATAGTTGGCACAAAAAGGCTGTACCTGCATACCATTAAGCATTTTGAAAGAGATTTCTAGAAATAGCTAGGCTAGTGATTTTTTTTTTTTTTAAAGAAAAAAAAATTCTATTCACCTTCAGTGTTTTTCTCATCTCCTGATTAAAGGTACTATTTTTATTCTACTGTGACTTTATGTGGATGTACCAAAAATTTGAATGCTGAATATAACGTCAAAGGCAACATGCAAGTTCTTTGCTTATAGATTGAAAAAAAAAAAACAAAACAACCACCTTTCCCCACCTTTCCTGTCACCTTTGTTATCATCTCATTATCTTATTTAAGGTAGTGCAATTATACTCTTTGTTATAATTCCTGTAGGTTTGGCAGTGCATCATAATCTACAGTAAAACAAACCCTACCAAATAAACAAAGTCTCCTGAAAACAATGCAAAAGGGGGATTAACGCTTGGAAAATTCACAGCTTCTCCTAGGTATTTCATCTTTAGGGGGTGGCAGGGGATCTGCAATTTTAAGAGCAACAAGGCAGCAGAAACACTGTAAATACTAGATGATTCTGAAGTTATAGTTACAACATACAGTTAAACCAAAATCAGGAAGAGTGCAATGTTTAATTTAGAGCTGCAGTTTAATTTAGGCAACTGCAAGATCTGTTTGATTAAGAATTAACTAATGCAGACCTGTATCTGCACAGAACAGCAAAAAAAAACCCAGTAGCCTTCAGCTAAATTCAATGTATTTTCAGATACCCAATTAATTTATACAGAATTTTGCTAAGTCTTAATGTGAGAGACCAGGTCGCGTATGGCCACAAAGTTATGGAAGAAATTTTGCCTCTCAAGTACTTATCTGCAAGATTAAGAAATCTATATTGATTAATAGCAAACATGCATCAAGTTTGGGTGGAGGGAACAAGAGAACCATCTGTACATTGTGTAGTTAGCCAAGTTGTAGGATGCTTTACTTGCAAGATGATTAGCAGGAACTATCATAGTTTTGACTCATAAATGGCAGATTCTATGTTTGGGCTGAGGTCACTCAACTTCAACAAAACCAAAAATAAGCTTCCAATAGCTCAATGCAATACAGCATCACACCTTAAAGGGAAATATCATACCAGGACAGTACAAATGAGGTGTTAAAGAAGGAAAGATCACATACTTTAACAGATAAGATGCAAACCTCCTCTAGTTCTGGCATCATTAATTAACACATAAAACCTACACTGGAGACCTGTGCTTTTTAGGGCCTTGTGAAACAGTTTCTAAACTGTACGGAGTCCTTCCGTTCACAGACCTAACAGATAATTGGATATGGAGACACTTAGAGCTGATTTGGGTTGAAAGATAAAAAAAAAAATCTGATAGAAGTTTTGCAATTTTTGCGAGTTAGCATTAGAAGAAACAATTATATTCTCTACTATAACAATTCCTGTTTAACATTAGCCATGTACTTTCACCTACTTGTGCCAAATAACTGGGCTTTGGCTAAAGCCTATTTTCTGACTTGAAAGCTTCAAGAGAAGGACAAGCTCACTTCCTAGCTGTGGTTTGTCCCAGTGAGTTGCCATCCACACTTCTAAAAATCTGGCAGTGGTTTCTAGCTTTGTTCTCAGCCCCCGGGACTGGGGAACGGGTACAGGCTTAAGCTTCCAGTTACAGCTTCTCACACCAGCATTTCCCAAACACTGGCAAACGTGATTCACCAAACTGCACGCAGCACTTTCAGACCAGCTCTTCATAATTAAAAAGTTTAAATTGGCATTTAAAGAAACAAAAAGAAAACCCCACCCTAAAATGACCAAAGAGCTACTCAAGTTCTCCCATAACGATTCATTCTTAACTGATAAAAATCCTTTTTCCAAACGAGACAGACCTCTACTGTTGGACAAAGTTACTGCAAGCTTACCAAGTACCCCAGAATAATTTTATTTCTGTAGTTACAGGTTATAGCTATGCACTGCAACTCAAGGCTCTTGTTGCAGCGTCATGGCACAATGCATCTAAGGTGGCTTTATAGCAGAGGTAGCCTTGCACAAGGAGATGAGGTGAGGAGTCCCTCCCCACTAATGCATTTCTTCCCATGGGGACACCTGATGGAAACAAACACACTCAAATGCTCTTGAGGTTTGCGGCACTGCTATTGCTGCTTAAAATAAGGTGCTGAAGATCTAAGCAACAGGCTTAAAAGATGGAATAGCTGAAACTAAGAAATTGGAAGAGGGTAAGATGAATGCATATACCAGAAATATCAAAATGCCTCATTACAGCTCTGCTTTAGACTGACCTGAACTGAGCTCTATGGCACTGGGACTAACACATGTCACCCAGTTGGGTACAGCATCCTAAACAGCATTCCAAACCTGCCAGAGTTGAACTGACAACTGTACCCAGGTTACCTAGTGCCAGTCTCCCTCCCAGACCCCTACCCTGCACCACGGTTACTGTGGTCTGCATCATTGCTATAGCTCTGTGACGATGTTCAACACCATGCAAAAGCTGTTTCTCAACAGAGTAAATAACCACGTTGTCAGCTAGCACTTCCTTTCCACCTGCCATTCAAATAGCAGACTATGATTTAAGAGTAAATCCTTCCTCACTCTTTAAAGCTAGAACAGTGGCCAAAATCCTGATTCTTAGAATCATTTAGGCTGGAAGCAACCTCTAGAGGTCATCTGAACCAACCTCATGTTCAAAGCAGAAGCTGCTCCCAAATTAGAGTGGACTCAGACTCTGTGGCAGAAATGGGATAACTATGGGTTGCAGTTTGTTTCATGGGCAGGATTTGGGGCAAGGGGGACCTGTTTCCTTTAATGCTTAGCTGGGGTACGGCTGTGCAGAGAATTAAGATAAAGTCTCGCTACAATAAAGTAAATTATTATAGCTATAATACTTTTTCTCTAAGACCTACCTCAGTTTTATCTGCAACAGATTTACACCACATCCAGTTTATCAGGGTATAAGGATACAAGACAAAGTATTTTGAAATACATATATACAAAATTTATCTGGAAGCTCTGCAATAGCTTAACTTCAAGACTAGAAATACTTAGTTGCCATGGTTAAGTTTCACCCTGCTTTTTGGGTTTGTTTCAACTCTCCAAGACCTGCTCTCTTCCCTTCAAGAAGGTAAGACACTCAGTTACCACTAATTACAAGGCACAGTATTACATTAGTCTCAGTAGCACAAGAATCATTATCAATACCTAAAGTGTGACAGTAGCAAGACTCAGACAGTTCCATCTGTAGAAAATAGGATAAGTATCTGCCTTATATAATGTAGAAATACGTCTTTGGCAGCCTAAACTCAGCCAGCTGGGGAAGGAATTCACCCCAGGTAACAAGGGACCACAGTTTCCAAAATATCAGGCTCCCAAGGTTGTACTGCTCCCTACAGCAACAGCCCTGCGAGCTGCTAGAAAGAGGAGCCAGTCATACAAATGAGCTATCTGATGTCTGAACTGGTAACTTGTGAAGCATCGAAAGCTTTTCGACATCCTAAGTTTAAAGTAAAGTTTTACCGAACCTTTGCAGGAGCTCCAGAAGCCGAGGGTTTAGTTTCACTCAACCTGCACTAGATGTCAGCATTGCCCGCGGTACAGCGGGGCTCAACCGGCCCAGGCACATACCGAGAACAGGTATTTCTGAAGAGCTGCTCTGTGCTTTCCCCCCCAAACAAATACGGTTCACGTTTGCACAGCACTCGATTAACAGTAACACAAATTGCTTTTTGTTCTCACAGACAACCGTTAAGAAACGGCATGTTTTTTCTTTAGAATGTATTATCTCTCAAAGCTGAGCTAGTCTTGTAACTAGATCAAAGAAAAGTTTGTTTTTTTTTAAAAAACCGACAGGTCAACATGTAGCTGCAATAAGTGCAATCTGGTTTCTGTAAGGAAACAAAGAAGCTGGCAGACTTCTGTACTTATTTTTGGGAACATAACATTTCCCAGAAAGAAAGGCAAGTCAAAGTTGTTTTGCAAGAAGCAGAACTAACAGAGCCTGTTTCTCAACAGATTTATGGCTGTCATCCCTCAGACTCCTTTCTTCCTCCTCTTGCCTTTTTGGACAGGGACAGAGCATAGAGGTTTCCTAGCCTGCTTACTTCATTGAGTAGCACATACCGGCCTGGGGCCAGGCACAGTTCTGCTTTTTCTTCTCTTGGTAGGGCATTGCTTTGAGCCTGTCACTGCTGTTCCTCTGTCAGCTTTCACAAAACCTTTCAGAACAGAGGTCTAAGTGCCTACCCCTCTTTCAAGTCTACGGCCAGCTTCAGTCAGCGTTCAAAAGTTATTATTGGGGATGTACTATCAGTGCAGTTGTAAGTGTTGCTGCCCTGGGAACAGGCTGAAGATCAAGTCTATCAAACAGCATCCTTCAACAACAAACTGCTGCATAATTGCTTGCTTACAGGTCATGCAGTCTCAGAGTATGGGATTTTTCAGTACAGTTTTTAAAATGAGACTTATCTTTGTCCCCATGGCAACAGACTGCAGGCATGTCCACACTGCAGTTAGAAGATGTAACTGCAGTTTATTTGCTAGCTTCAGTCTAGCTAGTTCAAGAAAATACAACAATACATCCAAAGTAGTATGGGTTAGGGTCTTCAGACACTGAGTACACGTTCATTACTCATGGCAGCTCATGCTGCCATCCCTTAGCAGGTACTCCTGGTACTGAACCTTTCTATCCCACAGCTGCAGAAAGACCACAGCCAGCTACAGAGCAGCACCTGGTAAGAGATGTACATCATGTTATCTGACATTATTTCAGTGTGCATTTTACAGAAGTGTAATGTATTCAAATAACTTTAAAATATACAAAGTGTACATTGTGTGTCTGCCCCCCCCCCCTCCAAAACAAAACCAAAACCAAACCAGTCACTTACAAAGTTTGTGACTAATATAGACACAGGACAGGAGAGGCAACACTGCCCATACCACAGGTGGAGGTAACCAACAGACTCTTTTACTTCAGTTGGCCCTTTTGCCTGTGGATGTTTCCAGGTATAATGTTATGCTAAAATGCTCATCAGCCTGAATAGGAACGTGTCTAAATCCATCTCATCAGGCTAATATTCAAAAACCTAAATTGACTCTCTGCTTTGTTTAAACAAAAGCAATTCTGTGTTGTGCCACAGCAACACATGATGAAAATTATTTTCATTCAATTTCTCCCATGAGCACCCAAACCTCTGGGGTTTAGGCTACTTTTATGTTTAAGCTGCCTCAGCCTTATTCTTCAAATTAGTCAGAAATTCAGAGGAAAAAAAGCCAAGCGGATGCATTAAAACACCTTTGTACACAGCTGGTACTATCTTCAATCGGTGAATATTTCTGCTAATTCATCACACAGGCTGAACTGCATCCCAGCAGCAAAGAACACTCAGCCCCCTGAAAGACACTCACCTGTGGAGAGAATTATGCCCCTTCCATGTCTTCAAGCAGTGAGGAAAGCTGATCCTGGTCTCCCATATCCACTTTCTTGTGAAAACTGGAGAAGTCACACAGAAAGATCTTTTGCTTCTATTTTAACATATTTAGTCTACTATTTATGTTGCAGTTAAAATGTTTCAGAAACAAGAAGTTACTCATTTCAGTCTTAAAGATATTCTTTTTTTACAGTAACTTGCCATGTGCAACATGCAGCTCGATTTGGGTGCCCAGATCAGCAGTTATCTGACTCTCCATAAATCTCATGCCAAACTCTTGACTTTTTCTAGCCTCATAAGGACAATACTTTTCCTCATCAGATCAAAAAAATTAATGTTCTTTAAATCTACATGTAACACCTTGGGCCCCCGAAGCAGGGCTCTTTTCTTAGGACAGCAATATCTCTCCCCTACTTAGCTGCAGCACACATACAGTCTTCACCCATGAGCTTCATCAGAAAAATCAGCTATTCAGGCCCAACAGCAGTCCCTAGACCAGATACCGAAAGGCTAAAAGGTTTTGCTGTTGATGAGACCGTGACCAAGGAGACCTCTTCTGTACAAAAAAAAAAAAAAAAAAAAAAAACACACCCGCTATATACACCCAACCCCCATAAGCAAGTCTTCCACTATTTCGTATCTTCTTTAAAGCTCTGGAGTCATGAGATCAGATAAAACTGCAGTTTTCATTATATCTTCAGAAGACTTTTAACCTGTTTGACTGTGAAAAATCCAACAGGAAAAAAAAGAATTATCAGTATTCCATTACATGAACTTACTTTTCTTTTTTACTTTTACAGAGAGATGAAGCATAGTTTTAGTAACCCTAAAGTCAAGTGACCAAGAGCAGTATGTTGGGCATCATGCAATGTCCAAAGTATAACCACAGAAGAAATAAGAGCTAAGAGTAACAGTGCAGGAAGAGCTACCCCACTTTTTCCAAGATCTCTAGATGATCTGGCAGAAAATCAATAGTAGCAAAGAATTTCAGAGGGTTTCTCTATCCACTTTGACAAAGAAAGATAAAGTACAAGTTCCCTCTGTCAGCTGCAGATAGAAATTCAGACACTAATCACCCTGCAGCTGCCACAGGGGAGGCATCCAGCACCTATATTCTCTGCTGCAACCAAATGAACAGGATTTGCAGGTGCTCCCCATCCTCCAGAAGGTCTTTTATTACTATGAAAGGAACACCCCAATCCAAGCTCAATTTCCTCTTCAAAATGGTGCAAGCCATTATAGCCAGACAGCTAGGGAAAACAGTCCTATACTGCTGCTCCTGCAGTCAGCATCTGCTTTGTATAGTGCTTATGGTGTCATTAAATGCTTCCCCCGGCTGGCAGCCAGGGATACGGAGCTGCTGCCTCTCATAGGAAGAAGCTCTTCCAACTGTTCACACAGGGTGCATCTACATCAGTTACAGAATGAAAAAAAAGGCAGGAAAAGCAAGCTCAGCAAAGCAGTATTTTAATGGTCCGTTTCTGTCCCAACGCCCTGGACTGATCTCATCCCATCTGTACAGCTGAGGTTCTGTATGTCTGCTCAATAGGAAGGATCAAAAGCTCTGCTCAAATTAGCCTGCATAAGCACACTGGAAACATTTGATCTGCACACATACATGTCTTGCTGGACAGTGTGACATACAAGTAAGTGTGCAGCTGCCTTTCCATCAATAAAGCTGAAGGCTAAGACCTTCAGCAAAGGCAAGAATTACTATGCAGGAATAAATTATCAAATTTAAGAGGAGGCTCTGTAGATTGACATAGGGCAACAAGCTCTCTCCCTTAATATCTACAGAGAAGAAAAAGTTAACTTGGCTAATCCAGAAGCACCTTTACCTCACATTCACGACCAAGTCATAAGAAAAGTCAGTTGGAAAGAAGGCTCACAAGCGTTCACTGATACTCACAGTTTTTTAAGTCAAATGGTAACATTTGTTTTGTCCACTTGTCCGTAAGTATGCTTGCAATGCACTTTTAAAGGCTACCAAGATACTAACATAAATAAAATGCAGCTGTAATGCCTTGATAGTAACACAAAGACAGTTATGTAGGAATATTTAGAGAACAGGTACTACATATAGGCTACTACACACCAAAAAAAAGCGCCAAACAATAACATAGAAGAAATGTGGAAGGCATTTCTGGTTTTTAAGCCTACTTCAACTCGTTCTGCAATAGCCAGGAGATCTTCAACTCCAGCCATAGCAGGTGGGAGTTAAGCATCAGACAGCTCCCAAGAAAGCATCTTGTGCCTATCCCCTTATACCACCTTGGAAGAACCAAGAGTCCCAGCACCAAACCGGGCAAACTGATGAAGCTGCCATTTCAAACACATAGCAAGCACTTTCCTTATCCCTAGATATTCCTAAAAGAGAACTCTGGTGCAAAGATAAAACATTTCATGAGCAACCCACTCTGTACCTGTTATCAGAGCCCAGTGGACAATTACTTAATTAGCATTTATACTGATAGAAAAATTAAAGGTGAAAAACTCAGGTCCCTACAGTATGTTGCCAGTCTGAAAGATTTGGAACTAAATGCGTATTTCAGGCATTTCAAAGAAGCTTATTCAAATTTTCTTCCAAGGCTGATGGGGCAAGTTACACTGCTTTAAGTGAACTGTTAAAAGGAAGACTAGTAGAACCTGGTAAGAACAAGAATAAAGAAGAATCATTTCCTACTGATCTAATCAGTCACAACAGTGAATCATCATCCAGTTGAGAGATAAACAGTTATTCTATACAGAAGCTGAACTTAAATTTCCTTTTCTCCCAATTCAGACATTCTAGCTAGTTTTCTATTCTTTACCATAGTTAGAGCTTAAAATATTCAGGCCCTTAGAGCTACATTTACCTAAAATTTTATTGCAGAACTAAAGAGTTAGAAGGCAAAGTGAGGATTCAAAAGTCACAATCTTAGAGAGACTCCTGGCTGATCTCCTGATGTGCTTCAGAACTCCTGCTTGCCTGTCTAAAAGGAAGATAAGTTTTCAAATTCCTGTTTCAAAACCAGGGAAGTCGCATGGTTCCAGGGACAGGAGCTGGATTCTGCCTATCTTCATCAATAGGATTGTATAAGTTTCACCTAGACATCAAAGCCTCTGGGGTTTTCAAATCCTATGATGAGCACGAAGCAAACAAAAGAACACATTTTTCATTTGCACACTAAGTATGCACCTCTTGATCATTTTTAAATTATTAAATAATCTTTTTGCATATTATATTCAATATAATATTCAAGGCTACACCAAACATCCCACCCACCCCCCTGCCCAAAGCCAATTATTTATTCAAAGCTGGCTCTGAGAATCAAAAAGGTGTGCAAGTTTGCCAGCTACACACAGCATGACAAACCATATTTCAGGAAAATGACTCAGTAAGTTCAAAATGTTTTACACATTTAATTAAGCCTTACTCTAACTCCAGTTGGCAAGCAGGAGTATGAATCATGGAAGCTAGATCACAGGAGCAAACTCAAAGCAACAGAAAAACTTAACTGCTTACTCTTGGAGCTGAACAATTACTTACTGCAAGAGGAATCCAAGAGGAAACATCCTGCTTCATAGGCAAGTATATTGTGGATAGGAAGTAAGGGAAAAGGAGAAAAAAAAAAAAAACAAAAACACTGCCATAACTTGAAGCACAGATGCTACAGCGACCAGTGCTAGTGGAGGCATTGCCATCAAGCCCTCGTCTAATCCTCAGCATGTCGTCCACTGACACTGCATCACTTATCTATTGCTTTCCCTTTAGTGTCTTCTACACAGCTATCTCCAAGAAAGGATGGCACGTCAAGGCCAAAGACTACCAGGAAGAAGTAGTGGTAATGTCATTAGCACGGAGTTTTGTGTCATCACTGTGCATATCACTGCATTTACTCAGTGGTTACCACACTTGTTATTTATGACCCTCTTTTACATACCATAAGACACTGCAATATCCTGAGCTTCTCTACTTAACAAGAATATACCTTAAGATGCAATACTGAGCTAGACTACTAGTAAAAGAGATCAAACTTGTACAACATAGTCTTGGTGATAAGATACAAAAATACTATGCAAATACGTACAGTAGACTGTTCCCACTGGTGACAATCGGCTAAAGCAAATAAGAATACAGAGGTGAGACCTCCAACATCTGAGCTCCCACAAGACCAAAGAAAAATGTGCAATGGATATTTAGTTTAGAAGGATCCACAGAACATCCATAACATGCTGAGCTATGAACCGCTTCCCATCATGCCCTAGACAGAGATCAGTAGCAAGTTAAAAAAATATATGCACCGCTAGTTTGTTGCAAGGAAACAGAAGTACAGTCATTGCCCTTTGCTCTTTCTCACAGTTTGAAATGTCTAAAGTAGTTGGCAATGAAATAGTAAGTTCCCCCATGTTTGCAGTGCTATTTGTGTATCCTCTCTATCATCACTGTGCTGATCTGCAGGATGACTAGCTTTCCATCATGACAAGGGTGCCCTGAGTTCAGGGCCACTATCAAACATCAACAGATGCAAACTGAAGTACCTCCACTTGCTACTTGCACCCACACTCAAGTCACAAGGTTGGCACAGTAAAGGCAATATTCAAACCTGTTGTTGCTGCAGAGCACTAACATTTCTCACGTTATTCCTAATTTTTTTCCCCCACTGCATTGCTAGTAAGGCTGCTATCACAAAGAAAGGATCAATACAGTGATGGAAATGGCAGGAAGGCTACAACACAGCACAGCATCCTTCTTCTCAATGTAACAACAGAATGGTGATTGGGAAAGAGGCAAATAGCTCTACATACTTTGCCTTTACCCAGCAAGCCTTACCTATTGCTGCACATAAGCAAAAATTCTCAAAGTCTCTTACTAACACCAGGAAATGGAGTCTATTGCCACTAGTGCTGAACAGTCACTTTTTTTTTTTTTTTAAGAGGCTGTTGTCTTTTTTCAGGATCTTGGAAAACTGCAGCTCTGAGACTCTGTGTGCTCCAGTCCTGCCACTCCCACCACCAGCCTCTGTGCTGTTTACATGGTGTCCCAACCACAGCTTCAGCATCTCCTCACTCTGTCCATCTCCACCAATCAGCTGGAATTGCAGCTTCATTTCACACAGCTGGCCTGAAGACGGAATTACAACCCTCTTCCCCTGTCACCACAGCACGGACAAGAGCTTTGTTTACTCCAAAGACCAGCAATTTTCTAGCTACTGGATGACAACCTCCAGAGGAAAGGCTTTTCTCTTCCTCTCTTAAAACACAGGCCACAAAGATGACCTTCACACAGAGTCAGGATCTATCACTGTTGTCACTTCAACCAGCACAAAGTTGTACAACTGAGGGCATATGTCCCACAGGACAAAGACTAGAGAAGATTAGAGGTCTCCATTACAGCAGTGAATCAGGGTCTTTCACAGGCATACTTAGAGTTACTTCCTTTGTCAACTTGAAGCCATTATGAAATGTCCTGGCAGATGCAGTTACTGTCCTCTCCTAGTCAAAGAGCACTAGCATTAAACACATGGCTCAGAAAAGACATTTGTGGCAGAGGCTATAGCCTCTTGATAGCCAGACCTGATGCACATCTCATGCGAGGTCTTATTGTGAATGTAAAAGTGAATGGTTTGATTTAGGCTCATTTTAAGCTTCCATGAAAAGTTTTGCTTGCTGATAGCTGTGCTGAAGCAGCTATTAGCAAGCAAAACTTTTCATGGAAGCTTAAAATGAGCCTAAATCAAACCATTCACTTTTACATACACAAAAAGACCTCGCAAGAGATGTGCATCAGGTCTGGCTATCAAGTTATATTTATTTGGTATTGTGCATTGCTGCTTAAGTGTTTGTTGGCTGGCTATTGGATTCAGATGTTTAAAGGATTTAATCACTTATCTCCATATCTTCTGTAAACAGCTAACTACATACTGCAAACTGCCAGACGCTATTCAGACCTCTAATTCATGTTAACCTCCCATTCACTCAACAAGACTGACACCCACAGAAACGCATCAATATTTGCAACAAGACCACTTCTCATACCCCATTTCCAGAAGAAGAAATCTCTCCCTGTGAAACTAAAGGCATGCTGTGGAGTTTCAGGGTCCACCCCCTTCCCCCAAAGCGTGTTAGAACCGCATGCCAGGCTAGGAAAACTGACACCGGGAAATTCAAGAGGATACTCACTGATCTTTAAGGTTCCTTCCAACCTAGACAATTCTATGATTCTATAAGCTAATTAGATACAGAAGTAGATACATACACACACACACACGCCCCACATTCTCCTGCCCTGAGAGGTCTTCTGACTCCATTCCTCCAGGTCAGGTGTGCTCTGTGCATCTAGTGCAAGTCTACAGCAACCCTACCAAATTTAAAAGAAATGGGTACTCCTCCTTCAGTTTTCCCCTAAAAGGGAATAGCATTATACATATCAGGCCTAGATATTCAGCTTTGACATGATCATCTTCAAGTATTTGGTTGCTAACAGTGCAAGAGCTCGTTCAGGCATCTGTGGAGAACTTAAATGGTTGTTTGAGAAGGAATCCCCAAGCACACCTCTGTGTGAATCAAATTACATAGCACCCAGCCCTGCTGGGATGGAGCTCTGACTTTGCTTGGCACCCACAGGGCCAGAGAACCAAGGTTACTTCTGGATCGCAATGCATGCCGAGAAGCAGGACAGACCAAAAGAGGCTACCCTAGGAGAACTTCCCTCTGGATAGACTCAGTTACCCCCACTCTCTACAACCAGCTCCTCTGCAGTGTTGCTGCAAGACAGACCTCACCTCAGAGGCCTGTTGTGCCAGGTGCAGTCAGGAATACTGCAGTTAGGAGGCTGGAGAGTGCTAAGCATCACCTTGCTCTAGCTTTGATTTTAGGAACATAAGTTCAAATCATAGAATGGTTTAGGTTGGAAGGGACCTTGAAGATCACAGAGGTCCAACCCCCCTGCCATAGGTTGCTCAAAGCCCCATCCAGCCTGGCTTTAAACACCTCCAGGGATGGGGCCTTAACAACCTCTCTTGGTGACCTGTTCCAGTGCCTCACCATCCTCAAAGTGAAAAATTTCTTCCTAATGTTTAATCTAAACCTGCCCTCTTCCAGTTTAAAGCCATTCCCCCTCGTAATATCACTACATACGCTTTTAAAAAAATCCCTCCCCAGCTCTTCTGTAGGCCCTCTTTAGGTACTGGAAGGCTACTACAAGGTCTCCCCAGAGCCTTCTCTTCTCCAGGCTGAAGTTAGTCCTCCTTCTTCTGTTACTCTCCCCCTTCTAAGGAGCCTCCCAAAGCAACTTGAAAGGAGATGAAGAGACCAAACATTTCAAAGACATCCTTGTTAGTTAAAAGCATAAATAAGAGAGTGTGTTTTTGTAAACCCACCCACACCCCCACCCACCCTTACCATTCCTTCTCTATTCAGCTGGGCAGAGTGCTCAGAGTAGCTTTCAAGACCACAGCTGCAGCATTTCAAGCAGCTATCAGTGCTACAGTTTGTAGCACAGCCCTCAGGCACACTACGGGATGTGGAAATTTGCAGGTACACTTCTCCTGTACAAGTCAGAAACAGTTTCCAGATGACAGACACTCAGAGAAAGCTCACTGAGGTAATCGAGAGACGACTATTGCAGTTTAATTCCTTTGTATCAGCTCCCTTTATACAAAGGGTGACTCACCCTTTACTCTCCTTAAAAAAAAAAAAATAATTAAAATAAGTTGTGTTAGAAGCTGCTGTAATATATACTGTACAAGAAGTGTCTCTCAAGACTGTTTATCATAATAAAAGACTTTTTATAGGAAAATGCAGGAGATGATGTAAGTTAAACAAGCGTGTTTATTAGCACATACCAGGAAACAATCCACTCAGTCTCATGCACAAGAGTATATCAGCTTTTTTAGCAGTACTGTATTGCTACTGTTTTGTTTGGAATATTTTCTTCCATAAGAAGTATTACTAAATATATTAGGATTACCTTCTCACCACAGTTGAAAACTGAGAATTGGACTAAAAAGTTTAAAAAGTTTTAGATGAGTAAATGTTGAGAACCCCTGAGTTCCTGATTACTGGAGGTGAGAACCGTGGTTGCTGCAGTGTACAAAAAGATCAGGCTATTTATTCATAGACTCATAGAATAGTCTAGGTTGGAAGGCATCTTTAAGATTATCAAGTCCAACCATCAACCTAACACTGCCAAAACCACCACTAAGCCATGTCCCTAAGCACCATGTCTACCCATCTCTTAAATACCCCCAGGGATAGCAATTCAAGTGCCTAAATATGAATAAATATGCTTAAACTCCACACTTAAAACTCAGGGCATCATGAATAACACAAGACATCAATGAAAGGGATAAACTGTACTTCAATCATCCATCATACACACGATCACCAATTAGTACACACTATGCTTTCCCTCCCCTTTTCTTTTTGAAGTTTGGTAACAGAAGAAGAATCCCAGATTGGACTAGAAGAACCTAGTAATTGCTCCAATTACCGACTTCACACAAACATAGCAATTAAAAAGGGGAGAAATCAGCTACAACATAAAGACATGAACAGCAATCGGGAAGTCCAATCCCATTTTGGATGAGACAGGTCTAAGCAGGTTCAAAATTTATCGTTTACTGAACTCCTCACTCACATCCAGAATAAAAAAAATGTTTAAGACTTACGGTTTTAACTTCATATAATTAAGGAGGTCATTTGACCATGATAACTACACTTCAAGTAACTTGGATATGCCAGAAATTCTATACAGATGCTGGTTCAAAGTTTTGAATAGCTGGGAACTTGCAGTTAGGTTCACATCAGCAACACTGTACAAATACCCACCTGCAACCCTAGACATCAGATCTTTATGTTCAGCCCCACACTTCTCTGGCGTTCATGCAACTCTGTCTTCCATAGAGGGGTTTATACAACATTAATTTCCTGGCTACCTGTCAGAAACAACTGGCCAAATGAGACAAAACATCTGCCAGTTTTTAACCATCCAGGTGCTTTAGAGGTAACTGGCCCTCCTCTTTCACTTCCAAAACCGATTAGAACAGCAACAAAAACCCACACTACATATTTCACGCACCACTTGCAAATTTCAGCATAATTTTTGTTAAATCCTGAGTGTAATAAACACGCACACTTATTGATCAGATGTCCTATAACCTTGCAGAAGTTCTGAGTTTGACTCATTTGTTTAGATGCAGTCAGGCTAATTTATTATCCAAAGCTCCCTTTTAGTCAACAGGGAAAACCAGTCAGGTCTTAGATAAAGTAAATTTCACCCTGAAGCACGTAACTACTTAGAAACAGAAGCTTAATTCTTGGCAACTACAATGACAACATGATAATTCTTCTATGTCTAACCATGTCCATTCAAGAACTTTTTTTTTTTCCACAGATGGTAGGGCTACCTTCCGATTTTTCCTCATCAAGCCTTTGGAAAAAAAACAGTCAGAGGAAAGCTTTTTATTCTAGAACAGCAGCAGTGCTCATCTTGCTTCTTTGCCACATCACTTTTTCTTTGGGGGAAAATAATTTATGAACCTCGGAAGCAGTGGCAAAGAAGAGAAGAGGATTCAAAAGAAGAATTCTTATTTCAACACAAAACACTATGTTCTTAGGAGACAACAAACCATAGAGTGGGCAAGAAAACTACAGTAAGCTAGGAAATAAAGGGAAAACAATTGACCCCCAGCTCATTGCAATGAAGAAAAATGGGTTATAGCTTGCTTCTACTTTAAAAAATACAGCACTCTAGGAGGCACCATACTCATCACAGAAACAATTTATCCCTGACTCTAGGGTCTGCCAAGTGACTCATCTCTCCTAATGACACAATTAGCTCATAGCCAGTATACTCTCTTGGGCAGCAACTACCATTATGGAACAAGTTCATTTTCATGGGAGAACAGTTTTCCACAGATGAACTTTCATTTATCTTAAGTAATAACCCTTGTTCAAAATCAAGCAGCCTAATTCTGTGAAGTTTTACATCTTGCGTATACTTTATCAGAACTTCTTTTCCCCATTTAGCATGACATCGACTCAGTAGTGACTGCCAGAATCCAGTCTACAAAGTTCAATTTAAAAGCTCCTGAACACATGGATTGCTATGCATCCCAGTGTCTGCCTGACTGAGTAAATAGCAGTTGGCCATTTTGGTGTCCACTTCAGAAAAAACACAGTGAGTTAGCTTTTTGTTCAGTAACTAGACTCTGCGAACTTAAAAAAAAAAAAATCCAACACACAACCAAAACCACCACCCCCCTCATGCAGCATCCCTGAAGTCTGCAGGTTGCACCACCCCACTGTGTCAGTACGTCTTGGAGTATGAGGAACAGAGGTGAGATCACTGACACAGCAAAGTCCTGATTCAATAAAGGCTCAAGAAGATCGCAGCCAACAAGTGTAGCAGTCACACTTCAGTGGGAGCAAGCATCAGCTGTTATCTCGGGTAAGGAAAGCTCTGCCACCAATTATTATCAGCAACCTCTCTACCAGCTAAAATCCCATCGCTTTGTCAGCTAGGGTCTCGAGAGATATTGAGCCCAGGTTCATTTTTGGTTCTTAAAGACCCAGGTTTCTGAGAAACAGGATCTGTCACCCTTCGGCCACAGAGAGAATAGTTTCAGTGCAGGTTGCCAATCACCATAGACAATCAGCATCTTGGCAATAGCTGCCGAAAGCCCGAGGGATTGAGAAACCCTGAACAAGGTTCACAGACATTTTTCAGAATTTTTTTCAAATGTTATTATCCTGTCTGAGCCACAACACCACACTGTCTGAAAGCGGTAAGAGTAATTAAAAAAAAGCCAAGACTGTGCAATAAAAATAGCTAAAAACTAAAGTTTAACATTAACGTCAACATTTTAAGTTTAATGATATCCCAAACATCACAATTATTTCAGTTTGTGTAATAACTTTCTACTTTGCCCAAACGATTTGAAGTTTTCTATGTCTCATATTCATACAGCAAATGGAGAGGGACAGGCAAGGGAAAAAAAGATCAAATTAAAAAAAATAGATAAATAAATAAATCAGGGTTTCTTCTTTTTATACTGATAGCTCCCCTATGTCTGTCCTGATCTAGCCGGTGAGGACAGTGACAAGAAGTAGTCAGTTTATAAAGAATCAGAAGTAACAAAATGCTCTTTCAAAGAGGGCAGTGCAGCTGTTCTGTCAGCTTTCCCTCCAGCTCCGGGGTTCTGAACACAGGCTCTGCGGGGCAATAGGAGAAGGAGGCACTGCGTTCATTTCATGACCCCAGCTGGCCCTCTTGCATTTTGTCCACACAAAGTCAATGGTGGAATAACCCTTCACCTCCATCAAGGACACACTTTTATATACTCTATTTTGCATTAAGTTAAATGGAAACCAATATTCTGTTGGTTGCCTAATCAATTTAATTCCAAACAAAATTGCAGTAATTTATTCCCCCTCTCCCCCCCAAAAAAGTGAGAAGTGTTAGAAGACAGGCACTGTCAATGAATTCCCTAAATATTTAAAAAAAAATATATTAATTTCTAAAGTCAATTTACATAGTTATTACCTACCAAATCCTTCACAAAAGCTAAGTACTTGAGATTTTAAGAGTGTTAAATATTTACTTAAGGTAAAACAGCTTACACTACCTACATGACATTCTCAAAGAACAGTGGAAAGGGCAAAAACCCCATAATTTGTTTCTTAAATACATCACCACTGTAATTTTGTAAGCATCTATGCAAGGTCATAATTTTCCAGTAATCAAATGAGGGCCTGCATTTGAGCTTACTCACTATCTACTTTCATAAAAAGAAAAAAGTCATCCCAGAGAGACTTGTATGCATCTTTGTTTAGAGAGGTGTGTAGAATAATATCTGTACTCAGTTACTTATTTATTGTGATAATAATGCATTGCTTGATAAGAAAAGAATTTTTCATTACTTTGATTTTTTTTTTAAATGGTTCCTTAATTGTGAGGGTTTGGGGTTTTTGTTGGTTTGGTTTTGTTTTTGTGGTTTTTTTTGTTTTTTTTAACTGCAGGAAGAAAAAAAGCAACATATTAAATAAATTTACTGTTGTCATCATCTAGCAACTTTAGCTAGGCTTCCCTCCTCAAGAATTTTACATCATACTACATAATTATGCTTCTCTACACTGTGCCATACCACTCACTTAATGATCAGTCTCCTATTAGTTTTTTCTTGAAAGAAAAATCTGTTCCTATGACCCAGGTACAGATTTTGTGCGTAGGTGTATAAAAACAAATAAAGAGAATAACTGAAGTTTCTTGGTTAATAACTCCCTGCCCCAGGACAAGCTTATGTTCTGTGATCATTCCTGATGACCAAAACACAATTCATGAAGCAGCAGAGAAGTTTACACAGGTAATCTGTTTTATAGATCCTCAATATGCATATTAACCTGTGACCTGCAAGCTTAACCAGAGATGTGGATTTTTTAGGGTTTTTTTTGGTTTACTAAGCAGTCATTATGATCACTATTAAAAGTCATCCACAATACACATAAGTTTTCAGAATGGAATGAATAGTCCATACTAGGTGTATTGAGATCTTTGATTAATTGAAGTGGGAGACACGAGGGAAAGTTCACCAGATACTACTGAAAAAAAAAAAAAAAAAAAAACCCACAAACAAAAACCCCCACAAAAAAAACCCCACACAAACCACCACCACCTCTCCAATTTTGCAACAAAACCAACTTTTGGAATGGCAGACTAGAATTTTCTGACCTGCTTTAAGTTAGCTGCATTTTTTTTTTTGGTCATAGAAATGATTTGATATACCAGCAATTCTAGTACTTGTGTACACTAGTTAAGCTGTTTTGAGACAACCCTAGTGATCACAAACAGTCTGGAAACAGTCTCCATTGTCTCTGTTGTTGACTACTCTAGCATCTTCGACACACAGTAGTTACTGGTAGTTCGGCATTACACTAGCACAGATGTGCCTTGATGCTGTGGTAGGTACCTACCACAGACAACCTGACCAGGAAGAAGTAGAGGCCTTCCTCATATAACTGGAAGAAGCCTTATGTGTGCAGGCCCTGATCCTCAAAGCATCCACTTTATCCACCCTGGTATCTTCTGGAAGTGCACAAGCAATCCAGGAGAACTCTGCTTTAATAAATGCACTTCCTGACACAGGTGATCAAGGATCTAATGAGGGAAATTGTTCTGCTGGACCTGATCCCTACAGACAAGGAAGTACTGGTCAGGAACGTGAAGTTCAGTGGCAGTCTTGGTTGCAGTTACCAACACAACCCTGGAAGGAAGAGTGGTCCAGGAGAGTTGGTTAGTTTTCAGGGATCACCTCCTCCAAGCTCAAGATTTGGTCACACTGACCAACAGGAAGTCACACAAAGGCAGAAGGAGGCCTGCATAGATGAACAAGGAACCTCTGACAAAACTCAGATGTTGAAGTAAAGTATGAGAGGAGGAACCACAGAGAAGTGATGAGGAGGAATACGGAAACTATCCAAGCAGGCCTAGAGCACCTCTCCTATGAGGACAGGCTGAGAGAGTTGGGGTTGTTCAGCCTGGAGAAGAGAAGGCTCTGGGGAGACCTTATAGCGGCCTTCCAGTACCCAAAGGGGGCCTACAGGAGAGCTGGGGAAGGACTCTTTATCAGGGAGTGTAGTGATAAGACAAGGGATAACAGCTTCAAACTGAAAGAGGGTAGATTTAGATTAGATATTGGGAAGAAATTCTTTACTCTCAGGGTGGTGGACACTGGAATGGGTTGCTCAGGGAAGTTCTGGATGCCCCAATCCCTGGAGGTGTTCAAGACCCGGTTGGACAGGGCTTTAAGCAACCAGGTCTAGTGGAAGGTGTCCTTGTCCACGTCAGGGAGGTTGGAACTAAGTGATCTTTAATGTCCCTTCCAACCCAAACCATTCTATACTTCTATGATTCTATGTAGCGATGGTGTCAGGAAAGCCAAAGCCCATCTGCAGTTAGATCTGGTGAGGGACATGGAGGGTAACAAGAATGGCTGCTACAGGTATGTCAGCAGCAAGAGAAATACCATTGGGTCCTGCTGCTGAGTGGGGAAGTGCAGATGGTGACAAAGGATATAAGGCTGCCAAGGTTCCCCCTGCCTTCTTTGCCTTGGTCTTCACTGATAATACCAGACCTTTGGTAATCCCAAGCCCCTGAAGACAGGTGTAAAAGACAGACTTGTCCTTGGTGGAGGAGGGTCATGTCAGGGAACATTTAAACAAACTGGACATAAAAAAAAAAAATCTGTAAGACCTGACGAGATATATCCATGAGTGCTGAGGGACCTGACTGGTGTCATTGTGAGGCCACTCTCAATACTCTGAAGAATCATAGCAATTAGGAGAGCTTCTTGAGAGCTGGAAGAAAGCAAAAGGTAAGTCCTACCTTTAAGAAGGAGTATCCAGAGAATTGCAAGCCAGTCAGCCTTACCTTGATCCCTGGAAAGGTGATGAAGCAAATCCTTCTAGAAAGAATTCCCAAATATATGAATGACAAGGAGATGATTTGGAGTAGTCAGTGTAAGTTTGTGAAGCAGAAAATTGCGCTTAAACAACCTGGCAGCCTTCTATGAAGAGATAACTGCTTTGCTGGATGAGGGCAGAGCAGCGAGTGGTTTTTACCTTGATTAAGTAAGGCTTTTGACATTGTTTCCCATATCATCATCATCTCAGACAAACTGGTGAAGTATTGACTAGATAAGTGGACAGCAAGGTGGATCAAAAACTGAACAGCTGTACTCAAAGGGATCAACATAAAGTCCAGCTGAAGGCCAGACACTGGTGGCATACCCCAGGGTTCAGTACTGGGCCCAGTATTATTTAACGTCTTCATTAATGACTTGCAGAGTGTGTACTCTGTCCAATCATTCAAGTTTTCAGATGTTACAAAACAGGGAGGAGTAGCTGATACACCAGACAGTTGTGCTACTAGCCAGAGGGACCTTTACTGACTAGAGAAATAGGCAAACAATTTGAAACCAAACAATTGGCAACCAATCCTGAAGTTCAGCAAATGGAAATGCAAGGTCCTGCACCTAGGAAAGAATAAACCTACGCACTGTTACAGGCTGAGTTCCAAACAGCTAGAAGTCACCCTTGCAGAAAAGGACCTGGGGGTCCTGGTGGACAAGTCGAAACATGAGCCAGCAACACACCCTTTTCGCAAAGAAAGTTGACAACACCCTGGGCTGTATCAGAAAAGGTGGTGCCACAGCAGGTCAAGGAAGGTAGTCCTTCCCCTTCTACACAGCACTGCTGAAACATCTCGAGTGGCGCTCTATTCTGGGTTTCCCAGTTCACAAGAGACACAAACATACCAGAGCAAGCCCAGTGAAGGTGGACAACCACTAAAATTATTATGGGATGACAGGATCTGACCTAAAAGGGAAGTCTGAGAAAGCTGTAAATGTTCCCCCTGAAGATGACAATGCAGAGGTGGGCAGGGAAGGAACAAGGGTGGATCATACTAACACGAATACTTCCTCCTTTCAGGTATTTAAAGATGACAGAGCCAAACTCTTCTCAGCAGTATCCAGTGAGGTGACAAGAAACAGTGGGCACAAACCAAAACACAGGAAATCCTGTTTAAACATGAGAAAAACATTTTTGTTTTTAGGGTGATTAAACACTAGAATAGGCTGCCCAGAGAGGTTGTGGAGTCCATTCAAGCCCTAACTGGGTGCCATCCCAAGCACCTTCCTGTAGCTGACTCCGCTCTGAGCGGGGCAGGAAGGGTTGGACTAGAGGATCTCCAGAGGTGCCTTCCAATATCAGCTTTCTATGATGCTATGAGCATTTATCATTGCCTTGATAAAAGCAGCACTAGAGGAAAAAAATGCAAAATTTTTACTGCTATGGAGGTTTTGTGCTTTCTTCACTATGATCATTCAACACAGTCTTTCTTCAGCTCCTAAATGCTATCACATTAGCTGTTACTGCCATTAGTTATAAAAGCTTGATCTGTCATTGACGATCCAATAAATTTGTATCCTCTATGGACAGTGGTAAAGCCTGCAACACAATTGTCATGAGACTACACACACAGCAACCACCCTTTGCTCCCTCCAATTTTATTACTCCTATTTGCACAGGAGCACACAGTATCACCAGAAGTTACGTGTGTCTTCAGAAACTTTGTACAAGAGTTAACAATGAGCCTGGGTCCTGTCATTTTCAGTTTTGCCATGCAATTTTCACAGAGCAAAACTTCAGAGGATTTACACAGTTCTGCTTCTGGTTAGAATCAGCACTTCCACTGCACCTCTCCTCTACTTTCCCGAAAAGCCCCACACAAGCTTTCAGTTAGAGCATACAAATTCCTTTGAAACAGAAAAACAGCTCAAAGCAACGTTACACTCTAGCTTCGGAATGCTCTAATTTCAAAGTGCTGGGAGCTGTATTGCTCACATGCTCACTATTTTAGAAAGATGCAACAAAATTTTTCTGCCAACTGCACCTTCATGGAGGATTTAGATAGAATATCAATGCCTAACTTGGACCTAGATCAAACCACAAGGCACATCACCCTTGTTTAAGTATGTTTGAGCCTCTAATGATCACATGCGGTCAAACTTACCATTCCCTACCAAAAAAGGCCAGTTTGCCAAAAAGAATCACCGTACGGAAAAAAAATGCATCCCACAAGTCTAAGCAAGGACTGCTGCAGGAGTTTGAAGTTCTCTCTTAAGGGATTTCCCATCAGCTAACCTGCTTGCCTTTGTGGCAGGACAAACAGTGTCCATGGCTTTGGGAAGACCTCCTAGGGGAACACCCTGATGACAGCAACCCCGTGTAATCTAGGTGACAATTCTAGAGCACAGCTGAAACACAGTGCTCTAGGACCAAAACGTGCCTCAAACACTTGCTGTATCCAACAATGCCCCCCCAAGACATTTAAAGAACTTGCTTTTCTGAGATCTGATCTTGCTGTTGATGGACAGCATGCAGTTTTCATGATGCATTTTGCCACCACTTCATTTGTCCATACTATACACAGGATAGGAGAAACAGCAGGAGGCCAAGATAGCCTAAAGCAGGTTATTTACAGGAACACCCTCCAAGCAAATGTGATCCATTGCATTACATGATTTAAATTCACCCCTTAAGTCATGCTTTAATGTTTCCTGAATGTTATGGTTTGGCCTCAGCCAGCAACAAAGAACCACGCAGCTGCTCGCTCCACTCCCACAGCCGTGGGGGGGAGGGGGGAAGTCCACAGGGCAAAACTCGTGGGTTAAAATAGCGCAATTTAACAGAACAGCAGGAAAGATGAAAGGGAAGATGAAAACAAAACAGTAACACCGATAAAGGGATATGAAGACGCGATTACAGTACCGCCGCGAAGCAAAGAAGAAATCGACAGGGCAAAACCCGTGGGTTAAAATAGCGCAATTTAACAGAACAGCAAAAGGGAAGATGAAAACAAAACAATAACAGCCATAAAGGAATATGAAGACGTGATTACAGTACCGCCGCGAAGCGCACCGACCGGACCCGCGCTGCCGTAGCCCACCCCCGAGTGGCGACTGCTCTCCTCGCCCCGGCTAGCGCCTCTTATAGCCCGGGCATGGCTCACGTGGGAGGGAATACCTGCCGGCTCCTGGGGAGATTAACCCCATCCCTGCCGGAATCAGGACACTGAAAAAAATTGGCTTTGAGCTTGGGCACGGTACAGCTATTAGTAAGAAAGTCACCAGAACAGTAGATCGTTCTTTCCTACAATACCACTACAGTAAGATGCAAGCTTCATAGAAACAGGACAGGCTTACAGAGTAAGCCAGTAATAGGGCTGAAATACCATGACAGCAGCAGAGTAAGGGCGGAAACCAATTTATCTTATTGCATTTTTCTGTAGTACTGCATAATGAAGGCACACAGGGGAAAGTCAAGTGAAAAGTGAGGGTTCTCTACATTGGACAGCAATATTTCACTGCCAATGATTTGTTAGTCATCCCTGTGTATGTTTTATAATGCACAAGCGCAGCCGTTTTTTCAATCAGACTTAAGTACATCCTCCCACTTGGCACACAGACACTGCAATTGCCTTGCTGAGGCAGGAGTAGACATACAGTTTGCAATTTGGTATCTGTAATTGCATTTAGCTTTCTGTAATACTTACAGCAGTAAATGCATCCAAAAATGAGAGAACACAGGACTGAGCTCTCTATGTAAGTAGTCATTACACGCAACTTTTCTCTGCCAAATTTAAAACTTAAGAATTATAAGATGCATCCCTAATGAAAATTAACTAGGTTTAAATTCATTTGGGAAATGAAAGCTGTCTTCGCAAAAAAAAAAAAAAATCATCTTAAAACCCAAACCCACAAACCAGAAATTTAATCTTCAGCAATATCCTCAAAGATAATGTGATGAGCCCAGTTACCTGCACTTAATTTCAGCCCCAAGCTTTCTGAAGAGTAATTTAGTGCTGTCTTTTTAAGAAATGGAAAAGGAGGGAAAAAATTACATTTGGAAGTTGCGTCCATTTTACAGAGCTCAAAGCTAAGACTTTTTCCTCCTTTCTATCATTAGAGGGGTTAAAACTATTCCTTTAACATAGTAGAAAGTAACAAAAACTTTACCTTACACTGAAGACTAAACATCACAAAAGTAAGTTTGAAATTTCAAGGAGTAAGAGATACTGGGAAGCTTAGCGTGTTCCATGGTGGCTATTTAGACACGTGTCTTTGCAGCCTCTCTTCAATCCTGAAGCCATTCAGTCTCCTTTACTTTTTGAAGTCAGGAGACGCCTAACAGTCTTTCAAGCACACCTTGGTTTACTCTACACAAGCCAGCAGCACCCTGGACTGATACCTGGGACCAGCAGAAGACAGTTTTACAGTCAAGCTTTGCCCTCAACTCATCATAACAGTGAATATTGATTTGTTTTCACCTGCTTTATATCTTCACATCACCTTCTCTTATGTTTGATGTTTAAACACTTCGAGGCAATAGTTGTGTTTTTCTGTAGGTTTGGGGTTGGTTTGTTTTTTTTTTTATTAGCACAATAGTACAATGCTACAATAATAGAAAAAATAGATTAACTTGAAGGAAAGAGTTAGCTCAGTCTTGCTCTGGATGAAGAGCCAGGCTAGTGGACAAACAGGAATGATTTCAAAATTTAGTAGTATTTGGGGTTCATCAGGCACAATTCACAATATGCAAGCATTGTTATGACAACAGCTACTCTTTTTGAGGTCATTACAAAGTCTTCTCTGCAGGAAATCCATACCCCTCAAGAAGTTTTTTCTTCTTTCTTGGACAATCTGCACAAGGATAATACCTGTAAAATAAAACTCCTTAAACTCTAGTTGAACAAGTCTATTCTCCTTTTTTCACTTGACCTTGCAATAGAGACCAAAAAATGGGTTGGTTTTGCATCTCCAAGGCTAGAAACACGTTAAGTACCACCAGAGATATTTTTGTTTCCACAAAGGCAGAAGGTATTATTATAATAATTTCCTAACATTTGCTTAATCCATGAGTAAACAGATTTACCTCTTTTACAGGTTCTTCATCCAGGGCAGCATCTTCCACCACAGGCTAGTGAACAGAAAGGCAAAAAGAGAGGAAAAAAAGTCTTCTAAATATATGTTATTGAGAAAGAAACAATTCTAACCCAAGTTCTAGCACAAAATACAGTCAGTTGACTTGGAGTTGGTTAAATCCAAATTTGTACCCCTGTAGCAGACATGTTCAATTCTTCACACAGGTAAGTTAACCTTTCAATCCCTGACGACCTGCTTTCTCCAAGATATATAAAATACTAAGAGATATAGGGGAAAGCAAGGGCACGCTGGCACTATTAAGATTGCTGATGAATAGTCAAAGCCAGGTTTGTCATAGAAATTGCATTAAAATGAATGAAGAACTAAACAAGATTATTCATGATGTGGTGGGTTGACCCTGCCTAGACCCCAGGTGCCCACCAAAGCTGCTCTATCACTCCCCGTCCTCAATCAGACGGAAGAAAAAAAAAAATATAATGAAAGGCTCATAGGTTGAGATAAGGACAAGGAGAGATCACTCATCAGTTACCACCACAGGCAAAACAGTGTCAACTTTGGAAAATGAACTTAATTTATTACCAACCAAATCAGACTTGGATAATAAGAACTAAAATTAAATGTTAAAAACACCTTCCCACTCTACCCCGTTCTTCCCAGGCTTAACTTTATTCCCAAATTCTCCTCCCCTACCCGCCCCCCCACCCCCGAGCAGCACAGGTGGACAGGGAACAGGGGTTGTGGTTCGTTTATCACACATTGTCTCTGCTGCTCCTTTCTCCTCAGAGGAGGACTCCTCACAGTCTTCCCCTGCTCCAGCATGGGGCTCCTCCCACAGCGACCTCCTCCACAAACTTCTCCAATGTGAGGCCTTCTTACAGGCTGCGGTTCTTTATGAACTGCTCTAGTCAGTCCCTTCCAGGGGGTGCAGTCCTTCAGGAACAGGATGCTTCAGCATGGGTCCCCCACAGGGTCCCAAGTCCTGCCAGCAAACTTGCTCCAGCATGGGCTCCTCTCTATATGGGTCCACAGGTCCTGGAAGAAGCCTGCTCCAGCAGGAGCTTCCCACAGGGTCACAGCCTTCTTCATGCATTCACCTGCTCCAGTGTGGGGTCCTCTGAGGGCCACAGGTGGATATCTGCTCCACCATTAACCTCCACAGGCTGCAGGGCAGTAGCCTGCCTCATCATGGTCTGCAGGGGTATCTCTGCTCCAGCACCTGGAGCACCTCCTCCCCCTCCTTCTTCACTGACCTTCATGTCTGTAGAGTTGTTGCTCTCACATGTTGTCATGCCTCTCACTGGCTGCAGTTGTGCTGGGGTTCCTCCCCCCCCGCCCTTCTTAAATGTTATCCCAGAGGTGCTACCACCCTTGCTGATGGGCTCAGCCTTGGCCAGCAGCGGGTCTGTCTTGGAGCCGGCTGGCGTTGGCTCTATTAGACATAGGGGAAGCTTCTAGCAGCTTCTCACAGAAGCCACCCCTGTAACCCCACCATTACCAAAACCTTGCCAGGCAAGCCCAATACACACACATAAACTAAAACTACAGAACTAGAACAGTATTTCTTGCTGAGAAGAGAGAATACGTGCATACATAGGGCCAAATTTTCTAAACACATCTCCTATTTAAATATTGTTCTTTAATGGGTGCTCGGCTGAAATCTTGAGTGATGAACGCTTAGGCAGAAAGATTACAGAGCTTGATCACACAGCCCTTCCACAGGAAAATATTCCCAAGGCTGTAATTCACTACCCCATCCATCCAGCTTGAAAGGGATCAATAACTTCGCCTACCTACAAAGAAATTCTAGACCCAGCAAATATCCCAGTTTTCTTGCTTACTTGTCAGACAAAACTAATGGCCTCCTGAGTCAACAGGTGAAAGAAGCAGGATTTTGCTCCAATTTTCCTTTATACAAACACAATACAAAACATGCCCTCAATTCACTCTTCCTTATCAAGCAATTGATTTACTATAAATGCTGTCTTAAATATCTGCAAGTCATTCACCTGAGTCATGCACAGGCACTCATAAATGCCTCTATTTTAAAAGGGGTTTTGGCATTAAGGAAGGGGAGGAGAAAGAGGTCCATATGCGTAAAAGAATGAAACTGTCTCCCTCCTTGTCTAACTGTGAAAAGCTTCTGTGAAAAAGAACAACTTGCAGACGATCATGAAAACATTTTATCCCACACAGATTCAGAGCCTGTGACAGCTCCCTCGAAGCAGTCCAATCATTAGCGTTTAAGCCTCATTCAGCTCTTTAAAGACCAAATGTCATCACTGTTTGAAAAGACAACTAGTCTTCATGGACAATAGCCCATGAAAACCAAAGTTAATTTCTGTGTACCTTAACCAGATCTGAGCAAACAGTACTTTAGGAATTCTATCTACAGCATGATTTAAAAGGATTATAAGCTATAGCATATCTTTAACAAGCTTAGAGATAACAATAAGACAATAGTGTTCTATCTGTTGCTTTCATCTAAACTCCAAAAGTTTATGCCTGTAATCCCTTAACCCTCTATAAACTTTTTGTAAGTGAAATCTTAGCAAGAGTGATAGAACAGTGTAGCTCATAGCTATGGTACTCCCTAAAACAGGAAATGCAAAAGAAAAAAAAAACAATCACCAAAAAAAAAAACCCACAAACAAACATCTGATTAACTAGCTTTGCAATGGGTCAGCTACACTTGCTAAGGAGACCCACATGGTGTATTCTGGAAGAAAAGTCTAAATGGTCCTCTACCAACAGAAGTGGTGACAACAGAAAGCTCTTGTCCCAAGCAGTGGACATTGTAGGGTAAGCTTCTGCACTAAGGTCCAATCTAGGGAAGTTTTTTCCAAGAAGTTGATGGCAGAAAAAGCAATCTGAGCAATGACCGAAGTGTTTTCTGTCTGGAGCAGAAACACACAAAGCCAGCTGATTTTAAGAGGAAGAGAAGGAGGAAGGCAGAGACCGAGCATGTACACACACTTTGAATACTGCGGCCAATGGAAAGGCACACTTGGGAGGGAGAAAGGCATTGTTTCTATGATGTTCAGAAGAAAAATGTTCACTGTAAGTACAGTTATACAAGTCTTCTCATTGGGAAAATGATTTAACGGGGTGTCAGCTGACTACTTAAACAAAATCAGGGACAATATGCTGTTTCCCAGGTATAACCTGTTAGCACTCGAATTCCTTCCATCATGCAGAGTGGAGCAAGTGGCAGCACTCAGAAGTGACTTACACGTTATAAACCTCTGCAAACTCCATCCCGTCTGGCCCCCTCCATTTTTAACCTAGGGATTCCAGAATGAGCTATACTGGTATCACTTCAGCCGTATTGTTTAAATACATAAACTAACACTCTGTATGAAACCTCTTCCACAACTCAGCAACTCCTTTTTTGAGACAAGTGTTTTGTGTTCCCTGTAACCTGGCTGCTTAAGTTACACTCCCCTCTGTTCCTCTCCCCAAAACCCTGCTACAGCACTCTGATCAATTAAAAGGGGGAGGGGGGAGGGGATGTTATGAAGTAAACACAAAGCCCCGCCACCTCACAAGTTTCACTCATCTATTTCTATCATCTGTTACAAATATATATCCTGTGCTGGAAACAGCTGACCAGAAATACTTTATTTTTACTGCACTACTCAAGAGCCCCAGAAATACTCAGGAATCTGCTATGCCCATTGCTGCACAAGAAGATGATACCATTTTTGACACACAACAATCTTAAATTGCAGGTAATGAAAAATCTTCAACACAAATCATGAGTGTATATAACACAGCAGCCAGCGAGTTATCACAGCATTGCGTTCCCAATATGATCCTGAAGGCTTAGCCTTGTGCTCAGAGGTAACGTACAAGGGTCCGACTTTAATTTTGTGCTGATGCCAAAACAAACGCAAGGAAGCTCAGAAATCAAAACAGAAGGGAGAGCCACGGAGCTATCCTAGCCTCAAATTAGAGAGCACACACTTCGTGTTCAAAGACAAGCCCAAGTCCCGCTCAGCCCGCTTTGCGGGTTGCCATCCGTTTTACACACTCCTTCCCCTACGTTCACCCCCAAAATCCCCGGAGTAGGGTTCCAGCCCAAGCGCGGTGCCGGGCGGGCAGCCGGGCTCGGCGGGGGGACGGCGCAGGCTTCGGCGCGAACCCCCCCGTCCCCGCCACAAGCCGCTCCGGCTGCGGGGCAACAGGTTGCCCAGCCGAACCCCTTTCCTCCCCGCTCTCCGCACCGAGAGCTCCTCATCGCGCCCCATCTCGCCAGGTTTGGGGCAGC
>NW_009649946.1:2485230-2506110 GCF_000708025.1 Charadrius vociferus
TGCTGCTCCCCGTCCGCCCACCCCGCGGAGCCCCCTCGCTGTGTGCCTGGGAGGGGAGAAGGGGGGCACGGCTGGGGCGTGAAGGAGGAAATCATAATAAAAATTAAAAAAAAAAAAACCAACAGGCAATTTTTGCCCCCCTCCCCCGTTGGAAACACTGATACCTTGATAGGGAGTGCAGCTAACAGAAGGACATCTGAAGTTTACCAAGCCCGGTATTATTCTAATGTTAAAGAATTATCTTACTCATCACTTGCTTTATTATTTAATTTCTTTACTATGAAGCCTGTAGTAAAGCCTGTCTATTCAGATGCCATTTCCTCCTCCTTTAGCTTTCACAGCCTATTACAACCTTACTATAAACAGGCATGACACATTGCA
The DNA here is from genome assembly GCF_000708025.1 of Charadrius vociferus. Lineage (NCBI taxonomy): Eukaryota > Metazoa > Chordata > Aves > Charadriiformes > Charadriidae > Charadrius > Charadrius vociferus. The sequence goes on from NW_009649946.1 coordinate 2,485,612, forward strand.
CCAGGTACTCAGCTGCAGAGACCGTAATTTATGCAGATGTTGATTTGGGTTCTCCTCAAACTGAGGTTAAAGTATGCATGTTACCTTGTTCGGGAAACTTTATTATCATGTTCTGAAATGGGTTACTGCTAATTAAGTCACTGCTCTTCAAAAAAACACTTCAGCACAAATAGTCAATGTGCAAAGTGCATTTTTTTTCTGTTCCATGCTCAAAAAGCCACAGTTTATTTCCACAGTAACAGTGCAGTACAAATTCAGAGCAAGTTTTAGCGAATAACAAAAACTCTTCTGCCAGTTAAAGGGACATTTCGAGCAGTGTCTCTCCTCCATTTCCATCTCAGCTCCCTCAAACTCTGTTTAACACAAATAAGCTGCCCTATAAGTCTAAATACCAAGCAGGGTTAGGAGAGAAAGTAAAATTCACTGACCATAATGAAGAAAAAAAGAAAAAAAAATATCAGAGCTCAACCAGAGCCACAAATAGAGCCATGCATTCGGATACTGCTGCAAAAACTCAGCCTTTTACTTCTGTGCTAGAATATGAACACTTTTCCTGACATCTGTGCCAACACTGAACTATCAACTTGTAACACCAATTATGCAGCTTCATCTGCTTTACAGATTGAGCAATTAAATATCTAGATTACTGCCTTTACTCACTGCTCACAAAAAAAAAGTGTAGTGGGAGTGATGTCAATCACATAACAGGCACATACCTGAAATCAGAAGCTACAGTATCTGGCTGCTATATAGTCCCTGGCTCGTGTTCTTCCCCTTCTTCTTTCCCAGCAACACATGAGAGGCAGACATACTTACTACCTTTAATTTGACATTCAGAGTCTTCCAAGCAGCCTTGCAGTGCCAATGGCTGGGATGCCAGAGCCAAGGTCCAGTGCAACAAATTCAGAGGGCAAACCCACACTTGCTTTACAAAACCCTGAGACCTTCATCAATCAGTAGGACACGTTCCCAGAGAAGATACATGAAGGTTGTACATGATTATCTCATGCACCATCTTGATTTTTAAATAGTCTGTTCAGCTCCGATTTACAGGATTGCATTTTAGCCTTTGGAACACAAAGGTTGGATGCCACAGGCTGAGAGCAGTAACAAAGTGTCTGGAACAGCAGGGAACTGTGAAAGTGGGACATGTCCAGATAATCGTAGGGGAGGCAAATCAAGGTAATAAGTTCGGGATCATTGCATCTGTGGTCAACTTAAACATATGCACATGCAGATCTAGTGCTTTTACATTTTTTCCAAGAAATTCACTTAGTTCGAGACATGCGGTTACATGCTTCCTTAAGTATTAATCTATCACCAAACTGGGATATCAAAAAACCCCAGTATATTTCCAGATCTGTTTGGTCAGTCTGAACATACATAAGGTAGAAACAAAGAAAATCAAGTGACAAGCTCTTGTTTTTGCTTTAACATTTATATTTCTGTTATAAGCATAAAACATGTATCCTGCAGTAGACTCACTGCACTCCTTCAGCATCAAGATATAAATAAGACTTAAATTAACTGTTCAAGTTTATTGGACTAACCAAAGCATGCATTTTATATTCCATCCCTTATCCCTACCTAAAGAAAAAGCAGAATTTTTCAACCTCAGCTAAAAAGAAATTTGACGAATGTGGCTTTCAGTCATTTCTTCCCCTTTATTTTGCTGCATTTACTCAGAGTAATCCCACTGAACTCTCTGGAACTATTTTTGCCTAGAGATTTTGCAAGAACAGGGTCTCCTTCATTAGTAAGGGTACTGATTTTCTTCTAATGAGTTCAGTATTCCACTAGAATCTTAATTCATGAGAAAAAGAATCTTTAGATGACTACAAGATTCGGATTCCTAAGTATTCAGCTAACTAAGTTTCTCCATATTAGAAATGGGAATATTTGATGTAATTAAGAAGAATTTGAAACAAAAGATGAAAAAATTGCATTAGAAATAATTGTGCCACTACAAAGTGATCAGTCATTTTCATTACAGTAACATTTAATGGACAACCAGGACTGACATTCTTTAGTATGAATAGAGTAGCAGAAAAATCCATGCTTCCCTCTCCAAATGTCCCTATGATCTGCTTGCAAAGACATTGGATCAGAAAAGGAATTGAATATCACAAAATTTGGAATAGAATTCTCCCACATTAGAAGCGGGAGAAAGACAGAAGGGAAAGGAGGGATGGCATACGTGGAATGTAGCAGAGGCAAAAAAAACCACACAAGGGAGCAGACAGAAGTTCAAAGCAACTGGTCTCCGAGGACACACAAGCAATCTGGTCAGAGCAAGATATAGTCATGGATTCCTGCCCCCCCCCCCCCAAGGAAAAATTGGTTAACCACATTCACAGTTGAGCAGAAGTAGTATTGGCAGATACGCTAACTTGGCCAGAAATTGCAAAAAGATTAGTTCAACTTGCTTCAAGAGTATAAAAATGTTTTTATCTCCTGTGTAACAAAGTGCTGGACTACTTACATGGTGATTTTTAATCTATTTTTACCTGTCTCTTGAGTACTAGCTAATGGCTGCTGCCAGATGCAGAGTGGGGGATTAGACACATCAATATTCTGCTGTGTTATGGTAACTCCTACACTGGCAGGAGATACATAAGTGCAGAAGAAAATTTCTTAAGAGCTTTGCCTATAAATTGCATTAAGATACTTTAGTAACTTACACCTCCACTGCTTTGTGAAAAAGGAAAGTACTATTTCCCCATTTAATGCACAAAAGGCAAGAGGCACAGAGAAATATTATTTTCCGCCAGTAGCTCAACACACTTTAGGTTCATGACTTCAGTGTTAGGCTTAACGTAATCACCTCGTGCCAAAACTCATGCATTCATCTGCATTCGCATCTTTACTTAAAGCTTGAACTAGATAGCCTTGCAGAAAAGGTTACCTGTACCTAGAACATGGCCAAAACTTGTACTACTGACCCAGAAGCCAGCAAAAAATACTCTCGCCTCCAAGGGCATTCCCAAGGTCCCTCTCTGCATTTAAATGCCTCTTCCTGCTTGCCATCGTGTAAACATCACCTGTTATTAAGCTGGCCACACTGCCACACCAGCATCATCTAACTGTGGGGGGGTTTCCTTTAAAATTTCAACCAAGTCTTCACCCAAGTGGAGCCTCCTTTCCTGCACACAGCTTTTTGGGTCAAAGCTGACATTTAAATGTCTGTTCAGCTGCAATACCATGCCTTAAAACTTAAACTTCATATTTGGTGTTTCCCAGGCACACAACAGCTACAGGGAACATTTTCTTAAAGGATCACAGAATTTCCAGAGTTGGAAGGGACCTCTAGAGATTATGGATGGATTACCCCAAGTGCCAGCACTAGGAAAAGGCCAGGTCTCTGAAGTGTCAATAGCATTGTAGAAGGTGGGGGTCGGGGGGACAAAAAAATTTGCTAGAGGCAAAAAAGTAACACTTCCCTGTCCCTTTCAGTTGTTGCACTAAAGAACATTCAGCCATTTGAGTGCACCTCCTGTCTGCCTCCATTTTTGGCTGTCAAAGGGCTCCCAGGAAGCCTGAAATGCTCAACTACAAGAGGCCCAAGAACCAATCATCCCTTAATCTCCAAAGCAATCAGACTGCACAGTGAAATGTGTGCTGAAGTTTCCCCAAAGGTTGCCTAAGAGAAGAACAAAATAGGAGCAGAGCATTAGCAACATTTCCTGCAGATTACTTCAGTCTTCTGAGGCATGAGAAAAAAAAAAAAAAAAAAAAAAAAAAAGAGGGTTTCTTTGGTCCTTTTCAATGATTCCTGCCACATACTGCAGCGAAGAAGGATGGACCTCCTGGGACAGAAAGAACTATGTCCTGCACCACATACACACATAGATTTCAAGCAAGCAGCTTTTAGCCTTTTTATTCTGTAGGATATTTGTACCTGTGGTATATGCACACATGTATTGTCCTCTCCAACATATGGGCACAGATTTGGGAGAAAAACAGACAGACTGAATCACACTTAAAGACCACTTCAAAATACATCCATTAACAGTAAACTGTTGGCATAAACTGGAGGAAATCATAGAGGACCTGCTGATGGAAACCCTTCAGCTAAAGGATTGGCCACCCCCGTGATGAAGGCAACACTGCTGCCAGCGCACAGCAGCAGAACGCAACGCTTACACAGACCACGCACAAGCAGAATCTCAACAGCAAGTGGAGATGTCTGAGCACATCCCAGAAATCATGTTAGATTCGTGCATCCCACTATCACATGTAGACCCATCAACAGCCTCTCTGGTTTACTATAAAAATGCAGCCTTCTAGCAAGTACACAGCAAAACTGTAGTCCCATGTTAGCCTCAATCTGTCACTACACCATCCCAAGGATGGAAGAAACATGCTGTGCACGACTAGTTTCCCATAATCTGTGCAACCAAGCTTGTTGGACAATATCTGTAGTGGATGGGTAAGTGTCAAATGCTAGACGTAAACTAGTAAAAGTAGGACAGGTTTTAAGCTGCACAGGAACCATGCATCATTCTTCGATGGCGGGAAGTCTCAGTTGCCTATGCTTGTTTGGTTTTTATATCAAAGTCATCAAAAGCTCTCTTCCTGACTGAAAGCAAGCAAACAAACAAAATCCCCCACACTACTTTTTCCTCCCTGAGAGCAGATGTTGAAATGCTTTAAGATCATTACTAAAACAAGATGACTACATTTCCTCAGCTGAAGCTGTCTTTGTTCAGTGCCTCAGCATTAACTATTTCAATTTCAGCACTCGGATGTTCATCACTTGTGCAGAAAATGGAGAGAAGCACAATACACCACCTACACATTTCTAAGTGTGCAAGGCACAGGGGAAATATTGTTTATGCCAACATAAGAGATGTCCCAACTACTGCCAGAATAATTTACTATTTAGTTGTGAAGTACATGCCTGGTCATAGAATGGTTTAGGGTGGAAGGGACCTTAAAGATCCTCAAATTCCATGCCCCCCTGCCATAGGCAGGGACATGTCCCACTAGACCAGGTTGCTCAAAGCCCCAAATCATCCCCGAGAAACACAAAAGGAAGTGGTGGCAGACAAAATAAAGCCTTCGGTATCAAAATAGCATGCATCTGTCTCCTGCAAAGCTCACAGCTTAGCATTTTCAGATTAAAATCATGTCTTCTCTGTCTCCTGAAATATGACATGCTCGACACCAGAGAGAAGGTCGGCTTAATTCTTAAGCTTTGCAATGCTCTGGTTTCCTCACCTGTATTTAATGAGAAGGTCTAGACCAACTATTAAAATCAGTGCTTAGAGAGCAACAATAGCAATTGGGCTTCTTCAGTTTAAAGGGCACAACAGACTTATTACCAACTGATCTGGTGCCCCGGCAGAAGGGATGAAGGCCACTAGGGGCTGTGGAAGAAGGAACACTTTTCATATTAATCCTTGTTAATCATCTACATTAAGTCACATCCTATATTAGTCAGTTTTTAATATTACTGAATAGTTAAATACTGGAAGAATTACCTTGGAAAACAGAAACCCTAAGTCAGATATCAGGAGTAAACGAACCTCCGTCAGTACAGACATGGCTTAGTTGATGTCCGCAATAGGGCTAACTGGCCAGCACAGCAGGAGCCCCACTGTGTTCCTGCACCATGCCATCGGTTTAGTTGAGGTACGATGTTGGGGCTGGCCTCATAGCCTGTACACCTTTTGGGGCTCATAAGCCAGTGCAGAAGACTGAAATCAGCACCAAGTGGCATCACATGGCATGAGCTAAGGCCTGTCTCAGCTGTACACTCCATTTGAGTGCTGCCTACACTTAAACCAAGTGGTGACAGGTTGCTCCACAAGCAGTTTGGATATCTGCATCGTACTCAGACTGGTGGGCCCACACAGCTGGAAAGCCTGAGCCGATTTGCTGTCAGTTTTCCCAACATCTAAAGCTTGTTAGCCTCTTTGCCATGAGACATTAATCACTTGCAGAGCTGAGCTGCCAAGCACAGGCCAGTCCTATCTGCTACCTCCTGCACCTAATAAGAAATTAAGGGACTCTTGCAGCAAAGATGCTGACTTTCAGAAGCATTCAGTCAAGTAACCTCTTACACAGCAATACCCTGTGCAAGCTTCTGGGGTATTACCCATTAAAGTGGTAATTCCCCAGTACATTAAAAACCACTAGTTAAACAGGCTAAATAATCAGCTGTAGTGAAAGCTTTCCTGCTGCACAAGGCTACTGTAAATTTTGTGACTTCATGTTTTCATCTCACAATCACAGGAGAGACTATGTTTCCCCCAAAATACATCTCATAACTCTTCAAGGAGCAGCTCACAGTGCAGTAGGGCAAAGGCACAGTTACTATTGCAGCAGTGGCATCTTGGCTGAGCAAGGGGCTTCTGTTTGCCACTTCTGTCAGAAGCAAGAGAGCTGAACACAACAGCTCAAGTCAGGCTGGATCAAGGCTTTCCAGCAGCTGCAGCACAGCTTGCAATTTGCTGCTGCCAAAATGGGGGGCTGGGAAGAAGAGGAAGACAGTTGCATTGCCTTCAGTTTGGGGTCAGGAAAACTGATTTGGAGGCAACAGAGCAATGGGGGGAATGTTTGAGCCAGGGGCTCCCTTCACTTACCCTGCCTTCCACACTCACTTCATCCACAGGCACCACCACCCCAAAATACCCTCCCCAATGACCAAGGGAAGGTTCTGTCCCCTCAATGCCATAGCAGAGGGGCATGTGGCAAGGCCCACAGGGCACGAGGGAGAGAGATGGTAGCTGCAACCTACCGCCTCTCAGAAGTGAGCCTCCACCTCCAACCGCTTAAATTCTTCCTTACTGAAAGTAACAGGAACAGCTTTTCTACCTCTACCAGACCATGCAGGAAGGAAGAAGAGGTCAATTTGGGGCAGAAACACCAACAAGATAGTAAGGCAACAAGTTTGCATCTCACCAGCGTGGATGTGGCTGGACTGCAAAAAGGTAAGAGCATCTGTCCTACTCCAGTATACACAGAGAGAATTGAGCCCAAGAAATAAATTTAGGTCTTTGTTAACCTTTACCAACGAACAAACTGCTCTTGCACAGGTCAACGTTTCTGTCAGTAGCTACATTTAGAAATACAGGCAAATCAAGACCCTTTTCTTCAACCTAATTACATAACAACGTTATTATTTCAGATACGGAACAACATTATTCTGGTGACAGAATGCTCAGGAACTAAGTTTTCCATATCAACATTCAAAACTCAAAGAAATTGAATTGACAATTAAAAACTTACATTACAGAAAGAAAATTGAGGAAGTAGCCTAGGAAACGTTGTGATAGCAGAGAAGGTAAGATTGCCTAGAAATATAGAGAGAAGTACCAGGAGACTGCAAGCAATACTTCTCATGCATAAATCAACACAGGTAATGTTAATGTGACAGAAGATTACACACTGAGTCATAGAAATCCACACAGTAATTTACCCAATAACTGTGACACAGACATTTTAGGTGACTGAGGACAAGGGTACAAGTTCACTTTTGGGCACACTTTCATTTAGATCCTGTTAAAGATGCACTCTGCTTAAATACATCAAGATAGAATCATAACTGTAGATTATAGTGTTCCTAAAAGCTCCATGTTTCAATCAACATTTGGGAAAGTAGCAAAGTGTCAAGAAAAAGGACTTTCCCAATGGCGTTTAAATGGAGTGTGTTATATTCACTAACCGCCCACTTTCCTTTTAGTATATCTACTCAGACAAAAGAAACTCTTTCAACCTTTAACAGACACATAAGACTTTCAGCAACTGCAGTGATATTTGCAGGAACAGTGGAGAAGCAAAAAAACACCCATTCAGAAGATTCACTGGGAGCTCTTCTGGCTTTGGCAGAGTTGAGGAAGCTGCTCTCTCGAGCAGAGGGAAGGACCAGGACGCCAGAGGGATTTGTTCCTGATTTACTTTGGAGTCTTGTGCATGCTGGTTGATTTTCCCTCATTAAATCATGATCTCGCCCACTCAGAACAGGAGTGGATACAGCACCGACTGAAGTCGGTGACATACTTCAGCTTCACAAATTCCTCTTTGAGGGATCTAGCCTACAGTCAGGAAACTAATAAAGTAAACAGCACCACTCCTCTATTATTACAGAAGCTTTGCAACATCAAGTGTCCTTAGTTTCAAAGGGGATTCTTAAACAGAATGCATGACATTCAAATCAATAAAGACCACAGAAAGTATGCATACAAAATGAACATGAAATAAAGGATTTGTAATCCAAAAATGAATATGCAGTATGATTTCCTCCCCTTCAACCAGTTAGTATTTTTGTCTTTTTAAAGATGACCTTAGCTTGAAGATGAAAAAGCAAAATAGTTACTAAACATTGCAGGTGTTATGTACCCAATTCTGGAAAAAAAACTCAACTAAAACTCCTGACTAAGAAAAGCCTTTTTTTAAAAAAAAAGTTAATTTCTTCACTGTTTTGAATTTTTAAAACACAGAAGTAGCAGTTTTTGCGTTTTTTTTTTCCTCTGTCACACCCTGTATTTTGATTTCCAAATGAATACCACAGTAGCTGCTTATTTTTTACAGACAAGTATGAGACAACTGAAGTACAGCCTTAAATATTTGAGCTCAAGAAATGAAGTGTATTTTAGATGATGATTGAAGGCTTCTTACATTTCAGCCCAACCTGCATCTCCCAATTGAGCAATTCTGAGAAGAATTCCCCCGCACCGCTGCAGTTGCTACCAGCAAAGGCAAGAGCAGGGGGGAGAGCTGGGGACAGAAAGCCATAGACCAGCGCTACAACCCTGTCACACTGTGAGAGCGAACAGAAAGCCAGGCTACACAGCACAGCTGTGTACCACCCCCACATAACTCACATTTTATATTTCTTTTGGGAAAGAGAAAAAAAAAAAGGCAAAAATAAGCATCTTGATGGGCAAGTTAGAACCATGCTGCACAAGGGACCAGACCAATTTATCTTTTGCACTGCCCACTAGCTGAGAGACACATAATCTGCAATATAGCCATTCTTTCCAAAATAGATATTTTTGATCAAGCAGAGTGCTTCCCACGGCAACATCACCAAAGAAGAGTTACATACCAAAACCAGAATTCCTACCTACCCGGCAGCACAGGAACACACAAGGCAGGGACAGGTGTGCCCTCAGGCACAAGCCAATCATGCCACACAGTGGGATAACCCAAAGAGAAGCAGCAAGCCTGCTCGCACAGGGTTTTAATGTTTTCCACACCAGTTACCACTTTTTCCAAGATGAATAAGCCAGGCTGGTAGAGCATACCTTCCTACATCTAGGCACCCTTCTTCCCCCACCTGAGAAGGGGTGAGGAAATGGAACTACTCAAAACCACTTTCCCACCTTCACAGATCGCAGCACAGCAGCTCCAGGGGCCCACACTGATGGTGCACTTTAACATCCACTGTACAGGCAATAGATGCTGCTCCAGAGTACTGCCTCCACACAGAGAAACAGCACAAGATACAAAGGACACCAAGAGAAAAGCAGAGAAACTTCCTCTCCCTCAGCCTGCTCTAATTTATAGATCCTCATTAGTGTAGCGAGGGACACCTGGGTGAGGCCCACCTGGATGAGGGCCACCTGGACATGGGCCACCCACTCTTCACCAAAAGGGTTATCAAGCATTGGAACAGGCTGCCCAGGGAAGAGGTAGAATCACCATCTCTGGAGGTATTTAAAACATGTAGATGTGGTGCTTAGGGATATGGTTTAGTGGCTGTTTTGGCAGTGTTATGTTGATGGTTAGCCTTGATTATCTTAAAGGTGTCTTCCAACTTAAATGATTCTATGCCCCAGAGGGAAAGGAAAGTATTCCTGGTGTTAGTACTGTGAGCACTTTTTGAGCTGGAATTTTCCAGGAGCAAAGTTTCCAGGGAAGGTTGGGGCAGTTGCTTCCCTGCTGCATCAGCAGTGCTCAACCTCTCATGATCCCGCCTGCTGTGGGCCAGCCGAGCGTCCTCCCCTGCAGCAAGAGCACAGGACGTTTGTCGGGGGATAAACAGAGTGCAGGCATCCATGGAGTCTTAAGTCTGGCCTGTGGGGGGGTCAGTCAGACGTGTGCTAGCTCACTGCTGTTTTGATTCAGCTGAGCGTTAAACTGTAGTAATAGTAGCTTTTTTTGTTGCTAACAATAATTATTGAGAGAAAGAGAGTATAATAGGATAAATCACAGCTAGTAAAACAATCTGCTGTTCTGAGTTACTGATTTGCTGTGGGGTTTTTTATCATCCATTTGCTGTCTTGCTATCTGTAGAGCCTGAAAAGCTGTGGTACAAGTATAGATTAATACGTTTGTTCCAATATTCATCTGGGGTTTTTTGACTGTAAATAAAATTAAGCCTGCAGTAGAATTTTATATTTGACTTATGTTTGATGTCCCCTTATAAATTATGTTTTCCATGTTCTGCTTCAAGAATTATTATGTACCACTAGCTTGCTTTTGTATTTCTCAAAAAAAAAATAAATTCAAAGCAGAATTTGTGAAGCAAGGCATGAAAAGCAAAAGCCTGCCAAAGTTGCTGTATGAGTACTGATCGATAAAAGCTTACTTGTATTAGAAAAGAAACACAGTTGTTCTGCAAGAATAGCAGAATTTATTACCATAAATTACTTTTAAGGCCACTTCCAAGAAAATTTCAAGGCCTTATGCAGAGGAGACCAACAGAACCTGACCATCAGCTGCCCAAAGGTATAACAAAAAGAAACCAAAATTAGACCAGAGTGGTAGCACTTCCATAGCAGGACTCAACCAGGGACTGCCGGGTGATGGTGACCAGAGACAAAGCAAAGGTCTTAACTTTGACTGTGCAAATAAGGCATGATTTTCATTGTAAAGATCAGGATTCTGCAAGAGCAGTCATGCTTCTAGATTTCAAAACAAAGCTCCCTCGGCCTCATTAGAGCCATTCGAACAGACACATGGTGCAGAATCTGAGCTGCCGTTACCCACTCGACCTGCAATTTGCTTTTCAAGGTTTAGCAAGCTTGTATAAAACCAAGGTTATCGCAGAATGAATAAGAACAAAAGGTTCAAGTTTAGCTGGATCGCACAAGGTTTCAGTTAATTCAATTTTAGAACAGTTTGGTAAAAGTCTTTCAAAGCATTCCCACCTATCCTCAATAAAAGCGGTAAAATAAAGTGCAAAGGATAATTCCTCCCTCGTTCCCCAACTTCATTTAACATACTCACACTCATTCATTCTCTCACAGGTCTAATATTTCCCTCTCTAGCTTCATTAGGATCTAGGTCTTTAGGGCCTAATTAACTCCTACACAGAATGATTGCCTCCAGCTGATTTTTTGAGGCTAAAGTTGGGAATTAACCCTGGATGTTCAGCCATTCAGCTAACCTGGACCATCCATATGAATGCCACTGGAAACGACTTTAGGACCTTTCTAATGCTGACAGAAGTCTTGTGCACCTTATCACAGGAACTGCACATTCAATCAAGTCTTCTCCTCAGAGAATATCCCCTTGGCCTTCTCCAGTGGCAGACTGCACTGATCCCTTTTGCATACAGCCTTTGACCCCAGTGAGCTCCTGCTTTCCACCTCTACAGACTGTGCACCTTGAACTGGCATTTTAAAGGACACCACATGAACCTAATGTCACCTTCGTGCTTCCCAGGTGGCTGCCAGCCACGGGCTGTCTAATAACTCCTGTGACCAGTGTGCAATCCCAAGGCCATGGTCCCTACAGCTGTGAAGTTTTTTGGTAAGAGATGCATTGAGATTATTTCCATCCTTCCAACTATAAGGCATTTTTAAATTTTCTAGGGGCAAGAATCAAATTCAGTGAAGGGGAACTTGATTCTAAATTATTTGCATTGCAGAGTGACATCCTGTGTAAAATTAAAAAAAAAAAAAAACCAACCCAACCCGGGGAGACAGAAAAAATAGTGCTAGCCAATCATAAAATAATTATGAAATAATGAGATGCCAGATTAGCTGGCATGTAGCCTGTTACTTTATCTACAGTGTTTACTCCCAGCACTTTTTTTTACCTCATGCCTCATTCTTTTATATGAAAATGTTTTCTAGGAAGCAAACAAAAAGAAATGCATTGCAGGAATTGCCTTTCCCTTTCAGAACTGCAGATCTGCTGCTGCCCCTTTGCCCTGGAAATATCCACACTTATCCCATACTTCCTACTCTCCATACCCTTAATTGTTATTTTCTGAGTGAAGAAACACCTCAGTCTTGCTGAAAAAAAATGCTTAACCTTCCATAAAACATCTGAAAATCCACCGAGAAGTAGAGAAGAGACAAAACATGACTGTATTTAGTGCCTCAGGCAGGCAGCAGATGGATAGGAGTCCTGAGACCCAGTCCTGTCAGCAAAGGCTGTTGATCTTGTGCAAAGGGAGACGGCAATGCAAACAGCTGAAGCAATCCAAACCAGGCTGCTCTGCCAGGTGAGGGACTCTAATGAATGGTGGGAAATGGGGATCCTCTTGGGCAAAAAGTGAGGTAAAGGAAGGTTGCCTACATCTCGAGGGAGTGTTTAGCCCCTTAACTAAAACAATGTGTCACCTTATAAGGGATTCCTTACTATTTGTGTTGCTTTTTTATGTATCATTTCCTTATATCCATCTTTATAAGGGTATTTTTACTTTTCAAAGTCATTGGGATCTCATTCTTCCACTCGGCATTAACTGAACTATTTTTCCACTTCTATGCATCAGAGTTATTGCTTTGTCTCACACATCCTCATATTTCCTAACAAAGTTGTCCCAATTTAAGCCTTTGTTTAACTTTCCTAAGTATTCTTCGGGAAGCGGTATGACACAATATTACTTTATGGTAAAAGTAGTATTAGATCCTACCTGCGTTGGCCTTGCAAATGACTGTTAAGACCAAGTAAAATCATAGGATCAGAGCATATTGTAACTAGAAGGCTGCAAAATCTAGGTTAACTGCACAGAAGGTAAGCAAGAATTTCTGTCAAGGAGAACACTTAAATCCACTGTTCAACCACAATCAAGCGAAATTGCAATGTGAGTCATCTTCATGCAAGCTGAAATCAGCATCAGTCTCCTTTAAGGTCTGGGCTGGTTTTACACATGCACAACCTTTCCTAGACCTTTTCTCGTAGCGCTAAGGTACAACAAAGCAAAACGATGCTTAGAGATCCTCAAAAGATTTTAAATTTAATGACTTGCCTGAGGACTGAACAAACAGGACTTGAAGCTGAGGGTCAGAAGTTTCATTATTAGTGTGAGCCAGAAATGCAGCAAGGAAAATGCAGTTAGTTTTAATGACTTGCTTGACTTCATATCAACCTTAACATCACTGCAATCACAAAACTATTTATAATTTTTTTTTCCATGTAAACAAGTCTATATCTTTCATAGATTCCCTCAAGTGCTGCAATATATTCACATAAATATTTTGTATCACTACAGAAAAAAATGGATTTGTTAAAAAGTCTTTCTACATTCTAGAGGTTTTCAAAACAGGAACAGGGACTCATATATGTGCTGGAGGGACTGCTCTGATGTACAAATCATTACTTCCTGAAATTCATTTAGGTACGAGTTCATATTGTCTTAAAGATCTTTTTTGATAATCAAATTTTGGCTTTAAAAAGAAGTGCTACTAATGCAATGAGAAACTCATGCTCTACTCCCTTCCTGTTGTACCTGATATTCTGTGCCAACTACCAAAAAAGTAGGAAGCCCTGTGTCCTTGCTGAGATGCTTCAAAATTTATACTTTTGCCAAGATAATCATTAGCCCTTCTGGATAACCTCCTACAGATGACAGCCTCCTGACGAATGCAAGTGACCTCAGGTGTCACCTGTATGGCCTGGATCATCTGAGCTAGTTTCACTCCTCACATCTAAAAGTGGAGAAAGAGAAGTTAAATCTCTTTAGTAAACCAGTCTTGTGTAGTGAACAAAGAATTGTAGCTTTGCAGCTGAACAGAACTGGTCAAAGAAATAATGTTTTAGCAGTTCATGCACTTCTATAAAACCAAATCTGGAATTACACTGACAAATACTTCACGCTAGCTACTAATATCTGCTACATATATCATCTCTAGCCCATAAACCTATAGGAGAAGACAATATCAGAGGGACCAGAATTACTTTGCAGATGGCATAAACCCAGTTATAAAATTACTGGACACATTCTGTTCTGTTGTAATTGCAGTTACAATGGAGAGTAAAATCCAGCCTTTTCCTTTTACAGACAAGGGCACAAACAATTTTTCAGGAACGGATTTTGTCCTATTTCCCTGGAGCTCCTTAAAAAGTATTCCACTTAATTGTTTTTTGTTTTTTTATTTATTTGGATTGGGGATGGTCGTTTGGGATATAGGTGGATGGAAATTAGGCAAAGAATAACAACTAAAAGGAGTTCGATATTAGCTACAGTCACCATAAGTCCGGAACCTACTTTGTGCTGGGTATTCCTATATTTGTGCCTCTTCTCCTCCCATTCTCTCCTTTATGATTGCTATTTTGACAATTGAACTACAGTTAATTATATGCAAATATTATTTTGCAATGGTTTCCACAACTATTCTGCAATGCTTAATGTTCAGATATGTGTTCTTAGGCACCCTGTTCAAAAAAACTGATATACATGTGGTTATTAAGTATCTCTAACTTATCCTCTGATTTTAACACCATAAGGATAGCTGACCTGTATATTGTCTAATGTAGAAAAAGTTGTATTGCTTTAGCTCCTTTAATACTGAATTGGCACAATTTCAGCTTTTAAATTATTCGTAAAAAGTGGTTTTATCTTAGAATTTTCCAACCCCCTAGGTGCCTACCTCACTTTTCAAACATAGTGTTTTAAATACTTTCTTTTACTGCTTCTACTAAAAGTATTCCTAAACATGCTTCCACTACTTAAATGGCTAAAGTAACCGCTGGCTTAAATGTTCTAGAAATAATTATACACCTATCATTTCTATAGGTCACCAGTAATAAGTCCTTTATGTATATCTGAATCTTCATTCAGCTCAGTTAATTGGGGTTTGGAAAATGTTATTTTCTCACGTCAGGGTATTCTGACTTGAGTAATTACTGGTACAATTTCCACTCTAATATCACCAACCTCATTATAAGCAATAATAAAGCCTCACAATAGCCTGTTGAAAGAAAAAAAAAATATTATCCTTGCTGAATAGCATATGAGAAGGCAGCATATGAGACATAGTATTATTTTCAGTTTCTTAATCGCCTGTCTGTTATCACTGGAGAGGCAAAGGTTTCCCTGAATAATTGATATCTCAATATCACTAAAACCAGACAAATATTGTTTATGACATCCTAAATAATTTGCAAAACATTTTTACAAGTTTTGCTGCAATTTGCCTTGAGACATTACTTTGACATGGCTGACTAGAAGTTTCTTACATAAAGCAATTTAGACCATTTCTGTGACTGTGTTGTCTTGCAATATAACATGACCAAGTAGCTAAAAGTCACGTAGCAGAAAAAAACCCCAGGCAAACAGCTGCCCTGATTTAGATATATATCTAATTACTAGACCTCTCAGACAGCGCCCTCCAAACAGTTTTAACAGAGACAATTTTCCTCCTTTGGCTCCTGCTCTGCTTGGTTCCAGCCAGAGAAATCTGCTCCTGCCCAAACATACAAACTCCACCACAGATCATCAGTGGAGTCCAGTAACTACTTTAGGTTTGGCCCAGCCTATTCATCGCGCTCATGCCTATTTCACAAAATAAGCAAATAACTATTAAAAAGTTCTCCAGTTCGTTTACTTCTTTCTATCAGGATCTACTTGACTGGATTAATCCTTGTGAATCTGCTACCTGTTTTCAAACCTCTGACACTCAAAGATCTACAATCAGGAGTAAAGTACCCACCAGGAAGATCGGCACTTTGCACACTGACCCTGCCCTCCCGGTTGCAAAGCTCTCTCCTGCCTCACAGAAGCTCTCAAGGTGTTGAATGTATTTCAAAGAAAACCTCAAACCTCTTGCAAAGCTCTAGGGGAAAAAACAGACCACGTGTGCGTCAGGCTTTGCAACCTCTAGGTAGGATCTGGTCTTGGGAGAGCATGATACAAGAGCTTATTCTGCTTGCTAAGGAGGAAAGATTTTCACTCCTGAGTAAACTAAATGGAGCAGAACTGACCTTCGCAGCAGTGTCTCCCACAGGGCAGCACGCTTTCTGAAGTTTAGGAAAGTTTTCTGAAGGGCCAGTGTTCTTACTTGGTGGGTACTTCACAGAACCATACTCTTCAGGACGACTGACAGCACAGCTTTCCACCAGCTCCAGCTTACAAGGTTTTCAAGGACAGTGAAAATTCATCTCCACATGGACAACGCACATGGTCTGGGGGAAATGAAAGTCTTCTAAGGAAGTGTTTCAAAATGTATGCTGACTTGTTTTAATGTTATAAATTAGTACATTGTGAACTCAGATATGTGGCACTTTATTTTCAGACTGTATTTCTCCTGCAGTCATTTTATTTGTAAAGCAGCACCTGTAGGAACAAAACATTATTATTTATAACTCAGCTCCCTGTCACATAAACCAACCTTCTGCCAAATCCCTCACAATGCCATGCAACAAAACAGAGCAAGTAATGCTGCAAATCTAATTTTACCTAATACACACAGCACTAAATGAGGTTCTGGTCATGGCTGGTTTTATCTCTCTCTGTGTAAGCTGCAGCAAGTCAATTTGTCCTTCCGTTTCATCCCCTCTTCTGTACAAACCAGAATAAGAAAGCTAATGTAAATGGGACAGAAGTTCAGATTAGATGTACAAGTAGTCTCAGAATTTCAGAACTGAATTGTCTGAAATGCTGATGTTTGGATCCAGCTACAGGATAAAGCACAGCTCTGCATTGTGATGCCCTTGGAACTACAATTGTCTTGGCTGCATTAACAATGCTTTCTGGAGCTTGCTGAAGTCTAGGAAAGGCTCACTGGGAAATAAAACCCTGACTCGCAGAAAATGGTTGGCTTGGGAAGATGTTCTTCCAGGGCAGAAATTAAAACATTGCCAATGACCACAGTGTGAGCAACCGACATTCAGAAATGTTCTGGATGAGTACTGGAACAGATAGGCTGTTTGTCCAACCTGGCCATGGTTGGCATGACAGCTGGTTTGATGGTCTCCTCTTCTGACCAAATGCGACTTTTCACCTGACAAACTGGAAAAGGTTTCTCAAAACTAAAATGTTTCCCCAAAAAATCACAAGTAGCAGAATCTGCTTATTGTCTCATATAAATGACACCAACTGTACATTTTTTTCTATTTTATAAACTACCCTGAAATGCTTCTGAGAGCAGGTCACATGGTAGTTAATTCCAGTAAATATATGAAGTCCAGAATAAAATTTGGTAATAAACTGTCTGGCGCAGTCAGGCTGCAGGAAGGCATGCTCACTATCTAAGTCTTTATATCTAATTCTCTGTGTGGAATAAAGAAAATTAAGACAAAACTGCCCCCTTCTTCCTATGAAAATGTAACTACTCTTCCAAGGCAAAACTATTTAATTAACATGCTTTTCTCTGCAAACCTTTCTGCTCTGTTACTTGAATACAAATTCCAGTTGTCTTGGAACAGCAACGTCTCTTAATGAAACTGAAGTTGACTGTGACATTTCAGGGAATGCTCATGTGAATTATATCTTCACAAAGAGTAAGTACAAAACACAACCTCTCAGTCTAAATATGCATAATGCCAAATGACCTATACGAGAAACATGCTGTTACTGAAAGCAGGGAGTTAAAACAGGAGCTTTACTGTAAGTCATTCATGATGCAAAGGTTATTGATTAGCAGAGTCTGACTGTGATTTGCTCAACCAATAATAAACCTTTATCTTAAAGCAATAGGATCCCCTAGTGCTATAGCTGGAGCCAACAGCATTGGGCTCCTGCGCTGTAAAGAAATTCAGGGGAAAAAAAAATTTAAGCAGGTTTCTGAAAAGCAGCCTCAGTCTGGTTTTCTTTCCTAAATCTAGTCATGATGCTACTTAATATTTCACTCTGAAATCCTTGGCTAAATGGAAATAATTTTATTGCAATTCCACTGCTACAATGTATTAGTATTACCCCAATATAGGTAATTGGCTTTTGGCAGACTTATTACAGCTTAGGCAATCTCCTAAAAAAGCTAAATACAGTACAAAACTTACAGAGAGGGGTGGAATTGAAATCATTAAAAATTGCAATCTTAAAAAATTGAATCTGTGTATTTAAATAAGTGTACTTTGTATTACTTATGTCGCTGAGCTCTACTGGAAAATTCCCAACATTTTCCAAGGTAAGCAAACATGACAAACTAAGCGTATCAAATATTACTCTTCTTTGCTGTTTTTTTCTTTTTTTTTTTTTTCTGCCCAGTGTACTGGAAGTCACTGGCTGCTAAATCAGTTCCTATTGCATGATCTAAAGTAAAGCTTCCCCTCATTCTATTCATCACAAAAGCAAAAACTTAAAATAGATTGTTAAGAAATTGCCAGTATAAGATATATTTGTCACGCTCATTATCTAATTTCACAATGACCTATGATGACATAGTGCAGTCAGATTACCATAAAACATTAGGATTGGAAAAAGACCTCATTAGAAGTTCTTTATAAAGAAGGCAGTACTTTTACAGAATAACAAAGCAGCAGCTTTTTCTTTCAAAATAGCTAGTAAAATATTCTTTTGAGAAACTGTGATAAATACCTGCAATTTAAGTTCATCTAATTCCTCCCTGATTGACTGTAATGAGTCTCCATTTGTCTTGTAAACTGAATACTTAATCACTGTGTTCAAAATGACATCAGGTTATTACAGTGTTCAGTATGTCTAAAATGAAAAGTTATTAACTGGCTGATTTGCAAGCCTGAAGGGACTTCAGAATCTGTATTAAATAATACATTATTCATATTTCAGGATTATGGAATTGGCTCCATCTGGCCTTCTGTGGCTTATAAAACAAACTGCCAGTAATTAAAATTTCTACCACTGACCACTGGTGGCTTCCAGCAGAATTCAGCTGGAGAAGGTGAAATGCGCAAGAAACACCGCTTATCAAATTTTACGAAATGGATGTGAAAAAGCCTGTGTGCTTCTTGTGAGATTTGGGGGAATTTAGGCATGCAAATCATAAAATCTGATCTTGGGAAACTCTGATTCACCTGGCACCTAGTCCTGTGAAGTCCTTACTGTCACCATTTTGTTCTGAGGTTCCCCAGGCACTGGAGATGTGCTGCTGAGGATGGCCCATCTGGGTGGGGAGCAGGAGTTCCACACCCAACGCACTCCCGCCTGGCCAGATTATTCCTACACCTACCAGTCCTTGGGGTGGCTTCCTAAGAGCCCATGTCACTTACACAGACAGCACGAAGTTCCTTGCAAAAGACAACAGCCATTGTGTTTAACAGAGCAGAAAGTGATGGCGCTGTTTGTTTGTAGGATGCACCAGCAAGTGAAGCAGTTGTCCCAGCCATAGGAGAGGAGGTCCCTTGTACTCTCCCCTTGGCAGAGTAAAACAGGGACAGAGACTTCTTTTTCCCCACTGAGCATCCAATGTTTTGCACAGGGCCTCCGCCAAGTCTCTCCTTGTGAAGCTGTGAAGAAAGCTGGCTGCAGTTGCTGAAAGCAGAGGGAAACCCTGAGTTCTCATCTCTGCTACAGAACCCGCTTGTGCATTTTCTCCAGAGGCCGTTCGTAGCAGCAGAAACCTCTCCTGGGTAACTGGAGGACTGTGACTATGCCGTATGACCCAGCAACGTGTATTCATACTAACCAGTGCTATCTGGGCTCCTGCCAGTAATGCCCTACCTGGTTTATCCCAGAAGGCTGCCCCCGAGCAGCTGGGCATGCCCCCTTGCCACCCTGGGAAGGAACCAGATGTAAGACACAGTCCAGCTATCGCATCAGTCATCCCTCTGCAGCGCCACATGGTTCCCACCACGCAAGCACAAGGAGCTCAGCTGCTAAACCCAGGGTTTCCATTCTGCTGTAGGCACCAGATGTTCTAATTGCCTCCAAAAGCCACAATAATTTTAAGCATTTAGATTTTAATTACTTGTCCAGGGCTAGGGAGGATGAAATGACCCTCTGCAGAGAGCAAGTGCATGGAAGTCCTACTTAATTCATGTGGGACGTAAAACTGTCATCAGATTTCAAGTTGAATTTCACTCGCAGGGGGACAGTGGCAGAGCTAAGTAAGAAAAGAGATACTCTGGTTTCCCTGTTCTCCCGTCTGCCCAGCCAGCCAGGCTATCCAAGCCATATTTCTGTTTAAGTAATTATGGAGGGTCCAGACTGTTAACTGATTTAATGAATATCCATTTTTGCCATCTTTTTAATTTTTTTTTATACATTTTTCTTGGTCAGGTGTGAGTGATAGCAAGCCTGCTAATCAGCCAGACCTGCCAAAAAAAAAAAAAAAACCAGGTACCAAAGGATTAACAAATAAAGGATTACAAGCTATCCATCAAAATGCCTACCTTCCTCCAGACCTCCAGTGATCCTTGCAGTCACAATCTCTCAAAACAATAATAGAAGGAAAAATAAAG
>NW_009649946.1:2506170-2515302 GCF_000708025.1 Charadrius vociferus
TTTTCTCTGCTACAATATCTGTGCCTTCATAAATGGTTTAGTTACTCTGCGAAATTAAGGAGCGTGGTCCATTCATCCCTCAACTCACCAAGAATAATGAAGGGAATCGGAGAGGAAACAACATGAGGCATTAGAAACGAGATGGTATTTTGTGTCCCAGAGCTATTTTGTTACAGTCATCATCCTGCTGTGGGCTTCAGAAATGATAAGCTACTCATTGAATCCCACAGAAACTGGGAGACTGAAATCTCTTAAGATACCCAGGGGCTGGAGGATAAATAAGGCAGGGCCAGCTGTTGTGTGTAAAACGACTACCTCAGTAGGATACCAGCATCGTAAGCCCTGAACATCTGAGCGACCAGAAAGTGGAGACAAGAAAGTGGTTCCCACTTCACCCACCAGTCAGTCAGCCTCCTGACTAATAAATCCTTGACAAATGCGTGCCCCAGGCATTTGGCAAATACCTGCAAAACGGGGTGTATGAGGAGGGTCGGTCCCTGCACAGTATTCATTTGAACACTCCCACAACAGCTGGCGCTGGGAACAGATAGTGCAAGTCATCTGGACACACGTAGCCTTCACCAGCATAACCCAACATGAAATCTTGGTAAGGGAGAAGGATCTATGGAAAGCTGATGGGCTACAATGACAGCACTCGGGCGCTGTGACAGCTCTTCTAGCCTCCGCTGGAAGTATGCACAGCTTCTCCACCCTCAGCTGAGCACTTTGGAAAGAGAGAAGCCTCTCTCCAAAGCCGACAGCAGCAAGTTTTACTCAACAATACTAAGCAGAAGTGATCTAACAGTGGGTACCTGCTGGGATGCTTCACACTTGTTTATAGAGATTGTAATTATTACAAGGTAACTGCTGTGCTTTTAGTTCTTGCTAATTTTGTTTTGGCTCATCTTCTCTGATTTACATGCAGAGCACGGGTCTCTAACGCAAACAGCAATTGTGTGAGTTATAGAAAAATCTTAACAGCCTGTTTTCTGGTGAGGCTGTAGTCAGAAAAGTATTTCTTACAGACAGCACCATGGTATTGTTCAGCTTGCTTAAGAATTTTCTATCACCTGCTCAGGAATTCTCTTATCAAATATGATCATTTTACCTTCCTTTTTAGAAAAGGTTACTGAAACATCAGTTCTTCAAACTGAGCACTGTGTCTGAATGTCAGTGCTGTGATTTTCATGCTGAATATATTCATAGGATTCATACCACCAATCTATGGGCACAGTTGGACTTGGTTGCTCTTGAGGTCAATCTAATCCTCACCCAATTTGTGTCACTCCAGTGTACTTTGGGGTAAGGAATAATGAAGACCACAGCACACAAACATAAAATAATCTGCCCATCTCCCACATCAGGTCTCAATTAGCCGGTATGCCAACATTCTTATTCTCCAAAGCACAAGAAATTGAAATCTCTTCTAAAATGAATTATTTATATCAACTCGGGGTGATCTACAGCAGCTTTGTGGAGCAGGGAACACTGACACACAGGAAGGGAAGGCCGACAGTGAGCCTTCTGAAGGAAGTTGCTGAGCAGCAAGACAGTCTGAATTTAGAGTAAGTACAGCATTCTTCATCATCGATTGCTCTATTCCTGGTAAAGCGACTTGCAAAGTCCTGACATTTTCCCTTTGCATCATCAGTACCATCACCAGGCAGCAATAATACGGTTAGCACTGCTCTTAACCTTCTATGGTCCTCAGAGCCAGATCCAAACACGGCACAACTGCCTGAAGCACAACCACACCAGAACCAAGGTGCCCAAATTCAAGAACCCATCCCTGTGAAAATCCCTTTTTGCTGACTGTAAAAGCCAGCACCTGCTGCTTTGCTGCTGTAGATACCCAGGCTGTCCACATTTGTGGGACGTGACTTGCAGAGTATCGACATGCTGCATAGACATTGCAGTCCTGCCACCACTTTTTTCCTTGCGATGGGCAGCGGCTGGGGCCAGCAGCACAGCCAGGCGCTCACCAGCCGCTGCGGGAGCAGAGAGGGGACACAACAGACACCTGTGCCACCTTCAGTTCAGCCCACAGAGGCAGCTTTGCCTATCAGCTGGGCAACAGCTGCTGGTCGCTGCCCCCTCTTAAGGATAGGAGCAACGAGGAGAAGTCCCCTCTGCTTCTCGCTTCTCCCATCTCCCATTCCTGTTGGTGGTGGCAGATCAGCTGGCTGCTGGTAGGGAGAGACAGATGTGGCCTTAAGCACAACGTACATGTGCATAGGTAGCTACCTAAAGAAACTGAGTAAAAGCTGCTTTTTGAAGTCTTGTTTCCACCCTCACCGTAAACTCGGCTGAAGCTGGGCTCCTGCGCAGCCAAGAAAGGCTCAGTGCAGGCCTGGAAGACTGCGAGGAAACAAGAGAGAGAAAAGAACCTGCTCACGGTGTAGGAAGAGGGGCCGTCCTCAGAAAGAAGACAGCCTGTGCTCTAACCTACACGCCAAGGGATGCTTATGCACTTTGCATGAGAGCACATACGGACAAAAGGTATAAGCAAGCCAAGTCCCTTTGCGGAGCTGACTAGTGTTTTAAAGCTCTGAGACTGCACAAACAACCCCCCTGCTGGGATTTAGTTATTTTATTTAATGATGCAGAAAAGAAAATAGCCCCCATCTTCCCCAGGCTGGGCTGAATCTTCAAAGCTGATAGATTTTATTTTGTTTAAGGAAGTGAGTGAGACTTTTCAGAACAGAAGTGATTTTTAAGGCTGCTATTGTACCCTCATTTACCCCTTGTATTTAAATTGTGTTAATCCAACTCTTGAAATTATATACATTCTGATGGAAAGCAATTGCCAAGGCTGGTAATTGGCTGTGAGCCATTGCTAGAAAGAACATAAAGGGCGGGACATGATCTTTGGTCTGAACCGACGCAATCATTCATTCAACTGCTCTGCCCGTTTCCTGCATCCAGACATAGCCCTTAAAGTATCCCTTAAATGTATCACTTAAAACCTCATAGTGCCTTGGCACTACTCTGCATAAAAATCAGTCAGTAGCTTTTAAAAGACATTTGTATCTTCCTAGAAGTTAGGCAGGTGGGATTGTCAAAAAACAAGCAATGGTAGTCAGATATAGTGTTTTATTGCTGCAACTAATAAATTAATCATAGTAAATTATTTAATGTGTAATAATGTTGGTAAAATAAAAAGAATGGGGGTGTGGTTTTGTTAAGGCAAATGCAGTACCTCAGCTACGTCCCTTTAGACAGGACTTCAGAGCCTGTGAGTTTATTTTTAGCCAACCTTGACTTAAGGTTCATCCATCATTTTTTAGTCAGTTGCAGGTTGTTATTTATCACGCTGCTGGCTTTGCTGTCTCCCTCCCTTCCTCATTTCAGATTATGCTAGTTTCCCCTCAAAGTTTTAAAACTTATCTGCTCTCTCATATTTCTTGCATTTGAAAATGAGGCTGAAAAACACATGGAAGCCATATTATCTACTCTACTGCAGAGGTTGGTTGTCTCTGACTCTTGTCTGTATCTGCTGACTCCCTGTTTGGCAAGAGTCAGCTTTACCTTTACCTCCTTGTAAAGTACATATTTGCAGTTGTTGGCTTTGCTTAAACTAATGAGCTACATTTGAAGTGCAGAGATCGCATACTGTATATTTCGTCTCCCTAAGCATTATCTGGCATGATAAAAGAAAATATGATTTAAACTGCAATAAAAAAAAAAGAGAGGCTATTGATTTGAGCTTCCATTAAGCATATGTCTGTGTAAGAACCAATGCTACCACTGCTTCCAAGTTTGAGCTTTTCTTCTAACTGTGAAGATGACCAAGGAATTAAAACAACTGCAGAAAACCAGACAAGCCCAACAATCACTCATTTGGCAGTACAGCATGTTGCCGTGGATTTAATGGGATTTCTTATACTGCACCTGCTCATCCAAGGTGGCAATATTTATAGTGAGATTTTGAGAAGCCTATTGTTCTAATTAAGGACTGTGTTCATAACTGAACTGGTGACTGAAAAGCACTAAGCAAGATGTTCGTGAGATGGTCAGATGACAGTTACCAAGCTGTTCCCACTTCCCTCACTGCTGATAGGCTTAACAAGTAAGGATATGGCACTGCATGCCAAGAACTTTGAAAGGAAAAGGAGAACAAGGGACTTTACCAAATGAGAAAAAAAAATCCAAACCATTTAAATAGCACAATTTTGAGGAAAAGGTGAGTCTTGCTTCTTTAAAAAAACAACAACCCAACAAAACAAACAACTCCCTACAACTTATGATGTGAATTATAAATTAATGTTCATTTTAAGTTGTTTGCACTCTATGTAGTCCACCCAAAACCTATGCATCAAGTACTATTTGAAAGAGTTGGAGAGACTTTTTAAAAAGTACATGAGCCTTGGGCTGTTCCTTTGCAGAGAAATGCGTTTTTCCCAACAAGTATTTTTTTTTCATTTAGGCTAAGATAATTTTTGTAATTAGAAGGAAAAACACACTAGTGATCTCAGAAAGATTAAAAAAAAAAACAAAGTACATTCTAGTCTTTTCAAGCATTTTAGTTCAGTCTCCCTACTTTTTCTTGCTTAGAAGATGGCCGAAATGGGAGAATGAAGAATTGCGATTCTTCTAGTCATGTCCAACATGAATGGAACATGCCATGGCTACTACAAAAGCATTAGATCATTAGTATACTAATATAGTATTATATACATTAGTATATTCCCCCTCTTGGGAAGGAAGACAAATTTTGAAAAAGAAGCCCTCACTCTATTGAAATACAGCTAGAACAGAGCATAGATCATACTCATTTCTTAGCTGTCAAATAAATACCTGAGTTTCTAATGAACAGGCTAAAACACTGACAGCATTTTGGAATGGCAAGGTAACAGAGCCTTAACTGAAAGGTGGTAGACAAACAGGGACAGTGAAAAATGAGCGTAAATGTGAATGGTTTCTACACCTCAGAAGACCTAACAAATTTGTTCCTAATACCCCATTTCATGTTTTCACAGTAATATACTTCTAACAGATGGTTCCTTGAGCCATAATTGAAAGACAGTTTGAGACACGTCAACAGAGTGCTGTGTAGAGGACGTCATCCACATTTGGTCCCCTTTGGAAACATCCAACTTTGTGGCATGCTATTAATTATTATGGGATAGAGATGCACTATTGCTAATTTGTACTTTTCACTGAAAGTTTGGTAGCATTTACTGTTTCACCTATAAAAAGCTGTTTCTTGGAACAAAGTGATTATGTGACAATCTCATTTTAAAATAAAAGTGCAGGCACTCACACTTTTGTGGTAATGCTAAATGTTCACATAGAACGAAAAATCAACAACAATATATTTCTAGGGTGTAACATTTCTGTACTAGAAAGTTCATTCTAAGATTGGTTGTTCTTCAAGACTGTATGGAGCTACTGTAGCAAAACCAAGCAAAGAATAGGTAAAGCTTGTAGTCTTCCTGGGGTCCTTTAGGCAGAAGCACCAAAATCTGGTGAACGTTATTTCATTCCCTAACAAGTTATGCAAAAGTTGTCATCTTTGGTCCGCCATGACCTCTGAGTGAGGAAGGGTTTAATGCCTCAGAGGACGTGGCCTCTGTTCAGGAATTCTGGGGGGTGAATTTACACAAGGCAGTGGGTATAATGTCTGGGAAAGGACCTCCAGACAGGTCTCTAAGTTCTTTTTCTTTACAATATTTTCTTCAAAAGATATTGTCGTCTCATCCCAGAGAGACAAGCATCCTCTCAAAACAAAGAATAACTTAATTTCCCTGACTTGCTGACAAAAACCAAAAGTGGCTGAAGTGGCAGACTTAACTGCAAGTGAAACTAAGAAGTCACATTTCTCTTTTGAACATTGATTCAAACCATAAGCAAGCCAAAAAGTCCAGGCAAAGGTGTAAATCGGATTTCGATCCCATCAATATCAGAGGCACAATTCAATACTTCAGCCTGTGTAACTGATATTACAATGAAGACCATTCTCCTTTAATGGGAAAAGAAGCGTGTTTTCCAGCAGAAATCTTCACAGCATTCCTGTGATATGGACAGGGCTTTGTAATATTGCTAAGTCAATACTGCTTTCCAAGGTATAATGTTTAAAGGTTTGGGTTTTGCTGCTGTTTAAAAAGTTTTTCAAACTCTCATGCCTTCATTTGTGATCTTGGACCTGTGAAGGATAATACGTTGGGAGAGTATCACTGCAGACAGACAGCTCCTCACTTCCAAGCTTCAAGTCAGCCTGCATTGCGTCAGATTCACCCTTTAGCGCCGTGCAGTTTCTCAGCTGCAGTTCTTTGGTGAAGCAGAATTCAATCTGACCAATTGTTTGTGCTTTTTCACCCTAGAAACATGACAGATGAGATGGAAAGAAGAAAAATAATCAATTCTTCAGACATAGTGCCTTATCTACAGAATACAGTAGTGCTTATATGTATATTTGCCACTTGAAAAATGTGAAGGACACAGGTACCAGAGGCATCCACTCTGAACATAATTGTCTTTATGCCTTTATGCTTACAGTACATACTTGCCTTTAAGGAGCAAGCAGACAAGGAAACACATTCCAACAACAAAATTCAGTAACAATTTAGGGAACCTTCCTAACTAGCAAGCCTCATTATGAAATGCTGTGACACAGATTATCTTAGCATTTACCGAATCTGCACAGTACACAGAAGCTGTTCACCTCAATGATAAGCTCTGGCTGAACTCTGTCAATATTGAAGGGTATGTGTGATCTGAAAGCCACCTTTCACCAACTCTTTTGCACAGGATGGGAATTCTCAAAAAAAAACAACCACCAACCTCCAAAAAGGAGAAAAGAAACTTGGTTTTATAATAGCTTTTAGTGAAAAGAATACAGAAGCAAGCTGTCAAAAGTAGCAGAAATGTCATTTTTGGACTACAGGACAGACTAAGAAGAAAAACATTAACCATGAATAAGGCAGGCAGGCATGGAAGCCTTTCATGTGGGTGAGAAAATTATAGGAAAATCCCCCAAAATGCTCAGGTGTGACAAAGTGCATGTGAAAAAAAAAATTGGTTTTGAAACCACTAAATAGGACAAGACAAAAAATACATGTACAAGACAAAAGTAGCCATGGTGGGTTTTTGTTTTGTTGTTGCTTTGGTCTGGTTTCAGGGTGGTTTTTTTGGTTGTGGGTTTTTTTGTTTTGGTTTTAGTTTTTTTGTTGTTGGGGTTTATTTTATGGGGAAGGGGGTGTTGGTTTTGGTTTACTATTTTTGGCATTTTTTTTAAAGAAGCTTATGAACACAGCAAGCGTGAAATACGTTTCAAACATCAAAGCACCTCCCCAATGCACTTCAGGCATCAACAAGGCTGGGACTCTGAAAAGGGCTATCTTTAAATAACTGGGGTGTACTTTTTCCTTTCTCTTACCTGGTAGCTTCAGCTGCTAAGCACGGGAGACTCAAGCTGTAAATTACTTTCACATACTTTGAGCAATATCTCAACTGTTCTAAAAGCAAGGGCAGAACTACAGTGAACGGAGCTAGAAACTAGGGTTTGTGTTAGCTCTGTATTTCTTCAACATCAAGACGTGGGTGAGTGTGCAACCCACATTCAACTCGCATTCCTTTGTTGCTTAAAGTAACTTAAAAATACATTTTAAAAAAATACTGTAACCTAGAATTCTTTTTCATGTGAAGAAACTGAGTATCTGAGTATAGAAACCTCAGAGCACTACTAAAGCAAATAAGCTGACAACACACAAGCTATCGAACTCCAACAGCAACTGTATTTTGGCAAGTTTTCCTAAAATTGTTGTCTGTGCATGGGCAATAACTCTGCCAAGCGTTTTGTAGTAAACCACTTTTATCAAGCTAAGATAATAAGGAACCACTTATAAGAGTGAAAACCATTTTGTGGGTTTGTTTTTTTGTTTTCTTTCTGAATAAAAGCAGAGTAACCTAGCTGAAAAAGGAAAGAAACAGCTATGCAGCCTACCCATATAATTGTTCAGAATACCATTTTGTTCCTTCAAAGACATTTTCGGTTCAGATGTGGTGACCTGTATTTTACGCTACAGCACACTGTCTCTGTGTACCGCATTCCCTACTGCATCGTGATTCACAGTACAATCGTTGGCAATAAAAAGTAGAAAGAAATGGAAGTTTTAAACACTGATAGCTTGAAAGGAAAGACTATAGTAATCCTGAACCACAGTGAAGCTCAAAATGCCTTTTTGTACCTCTTTAGGTACATGTTTTTGAGAACCACCTCAGAGACAAGCCTCTGAGCTGCTTTATTTCTGAAGGATTCTGTTCATTGACTAAGTTATTCATGCAGAATACACAAGCCATGCCCAGTGAAGGGAAGACTGCTGTTGACAGGCAGTGCCCTTGTCAAGGCAGACAGTCACTGGCTCCATTCAGCTTACTCTTGTTGGTTCTATTAATTTGCTATATAGCAATTAAGCTTTAGCAGGAGCAGTGGAAAGCACTCAGCTACCGCAATACCTCTAGTGTGGTGGTTACAGCATTCATGCAAGAGATGCAGGTTATAATCTTTTAAGACAAGGAGACCTTTAAAATCCAGTGCTCCCACTGTCTGGGTAAAGATACTAACAGCAAGGTTACTAGGTAAAGAAGGGACACTTCCTTCACTAACAATATTTCTGCATTAAGAAAAGGCTGTGGCGACAGTAAAATAACCGGAACTCAGTGGTGCCAGTATGTAAGCAATGTTTTTATGACCTCAACTCAAAGAATTGAGCAATATCTAATCTGCAAAGAGCTGTATCCACAAGGAACACCCAGACCTAAGTTTCACAATGCTAAAGATTTTTCACTCTATTTTTGCTTTAGTTTTTTTGATAAAAAATGCACTTTAAAAAAAAAAATTGTTAGTCTTTTGTTTGTTTGAGGTTTTGTTTGGTTTTTCGGTTTGTGGAGTGTGTGTGTTTGGAGTTTTTACCTCTTCTGGAGGAAGACACTGGATCTTTGGCGTTACACCATAAAATCTCGTAAGAGCTTCCTTTATAGCAGTCATCTGAAAAATTAAAAAGCTTATATAAATTAATAATTCATTAGCACATCTTCCAACAGCTCCCACGCTTGTTAAGTTCACAAAAACTTTTAGATAAAGCAAAACCTTAAGGAACTATACAATTAAATAAGATCACTTATTCTCTA
>NW_009649946.1:2515320-2528565 GCF_000708025.1 Charadrius vociferus
ATAAAAGATTGCCTCTCACCTGGTAATATGAACTGCTTGGCTTTATCCCAGCTTTCAGGAGACAACTGAAACAAAGATAAAACATTTTTCCATGGTTCCTGTATGCAAACATAACTTCATAATCATTAGTAAATGGATAACCTTAATGAGAAATTGGCAAGCATTTCAGTGATGGGGAGCAAGGGAAACTTGTCTTCCATCCTCTGCCAGGCCCAGGAAAGGTTCCCCTTTTCTGAAAGACCATTTCACACCCAACTCAGCAGGGTCATCTTAATCCAAGGAGCTGGGAGAGTCAAGTCTTCAGATACAGCTAGAGTAAAGGGCAATATTACTGTTATTTGCTGGACCTTCAGAATGCTCTGTTGAATGCCAGCTTAATTGATCCATATCCCCTATGGTTGGGCCACCAGGAATGGAACGGAGGCAGACTCATGAGGCTGCTCTAGGCACCCTCATGTTCTAACACAGGGTGGGCTTGCTGCGGTGGGAGGCACGCTGCACACTGGGAGAGGGACGTGGTGTGTGGATCTGGATCAACATCGGGGCAGAAACATTTCCTAATGAATATGTTCTTGAAGAGGAAAGGTTGTTCACATAAGAAAAACAAGGTAACTCTCAAGAAGCTCTAGCCTATGTAACCCTTCCTTTAGATTCAGTCCTGAGGGAAGTCCACACTTCCAAGTTGACAACGAGACTCAGGACACAATAGGTGCTGACTTTCTAAGTCCCAACATCTTTTGTAAGGAGTGGGAACGTTCAGCATCTCACAGGATTTAATGCTGATAATGCTCAACCCTTCCAAAGTCAGATTCTGCACAGGGGAGATTTAACCAAGTTGACTAAAGGTCTAGCTCTTTGTCATAGTCATTTGACATTGAATATAAGAGAGGACAATAAAATAGATGATATTCTAGCATTCTTACAGGAGTCCTCTTTTTAATAATTTCCTTTTTGGAAACAATCTTTTAATCACTAACACAAAGCACAATGACAACATTAGCAGTCTTTATTTTTTTTCAGTAAAGACTAATTTAATTATGTTCATTTTTACAATGGAGTATATGCCCTGAGCAATTAATTTCAACATGTTTCAGTCTATTCTTTTTCAGTGTTACACATGCTGATACAGAGTCACATAATTGGTCACTGTGCCATCTGTAACATGTTTTAGTCACACCATCACAGCTACTTAGGCAATTGACTTATCAGACATTATTAATTTTAACACTATGTATGACACGCTTTTAAGCACAGTGTCTAGAAAAATCTTATGAAATTTTACAAGACACCTAGAAAAATAGGAGGGGGATGGGAGAAAGATGTATTTCCTTTGTGCATATGCAAAGTGAATGAGACTTTGTTAGGAGATTGCTTGGACAAGACACTGACAGAACATGAACAGAATATACTTTTTTTTAAGATACATTTCTAGATACAAAAGAACTTATTTCCTCTCTCAGATACTGTTGTCTTATACAGACAGACAATTCACAGTCAACAAATCCGAGTCAAACATTCTCCCACCCGTACCAACCCCAATCAGGAAGGGACTCTGGCCTTCTGGCATTCACCTGCAGCCACAGTTTGTACGTACAGTGCTTGGACAAGCCACAACATTCCCATCAAGATTTTGTATCTGGAATGGCCAGTGCTTTGGTATCATGAGGAGGAATCAGCCCCTGGGACAAAGCAAGAGTGTCGCATCAGGGTTGTTTGAAAGGACAGCAGAGGGCTTCGTGCAGCAACTGAACACCGCCCTTCAGGAACTGAAGTGGCTGAACACCTCTCTTGCTGTTACCTCTCAGCCTTCTCCCAGGACATTCTGCACGATTTTGCCTGCAGCTTGTCCTTTCCTCTAACCACAGCACTGTCCTCTCTAAAAACAAGTGTTTGAGCCTCAGTATGACTCAGAAGTTTGGGAGGCTTTGTCCCTTGATTTAGAAGTTTACAGGTGCCATAGCTTTTGGTAGCGAGATATAGCCAATACAGCTTCTCAAAATTTACTGGCTCACATTGTCTAAAATGATGCTGAGAAGAATGCTGCTGGCCTACCAGAGACATGCTTCTCAGAGTAGACAACCCTTCCTCTGAACTCCAGTACTCAATTTATGCTAATATTTACCCTCTGCCATCAGATTTTTAGACTTTTTTTTTTTTTAGGCTAGATTTGAAACTCCTAGAAACTGTTTGAAATAAGAGGCAGACCACTGAGTTCGTTTACGTACCTGTTAAGATCAACATGCTGGTAGAGTTCTAAGGCTTTACCAAAGTATTTCTTCTGAGAATTAAGAACCTGAAGCGTGGCTGCACAAGTGCCGTGTTTATCCCACTCATGTTTCCTATAGGAGGAAAGCAAAATTTAAGTTTTAGAAAACATTATTTGCAGACATACGTGCTGCACAAGCTAGCCAATATACTTAAATCAAGTATCTGAAAGGTTACATGTGAAGTAGGACACTGCACTCAAAAGATACTGCATGTGCAAAAAGGAAAACCAAGAAAGATCACTCCCACCATTAGACATATCAGAAGAGTAAGGAAGAAGCCCAAGAAGTACCTCATTAGGGTTTGTAACAGACTAAGAAAAAATTGTTTCAGACAATAAGTCATGTTAAAAATAGATAAATGAGTTGGCATTAACACCGGCAGCTGCAAGAGAGAGACTTTTCAAATTAATGTAAGAGCTGTAGAAGATAAAGGAGAGGACTGTCTAATGGTTTGGATATTATGATGTACCTGGGACATTCAGAATCGGCATTCTGTTTTCCTATAGATTACGTATATGAACTTGTGCAAGAGTCATTTATAGTTCAGCCCTTCAAATGTTATCCCACCAAAGGGATAACACTCTTTTCTCCTCCCCCCACCACTATCAGCTATCTTTTTAAGACTGGACATTGCAAGGTGAGGAGATAAGATAGATAGCGATGTGGAATAGACCATTACTTCATTGCAAAACTGACTAAAAGAACTTTGTGTCACAATAACGTGACAAAACTTTACGGAGCCAAAAGTGCTGTTCCGGTGTTTCTTTAGAATAAGTTAGCCCAAATAGTTGGGTGTTTGTTTTTTTAACTGTGTCCTTTGAATCAGCTTGTTTTTGAAATAATTAAATGAAGGAATTTATGAAGTAAATATGTATCATGCTCTTATGATATGTATTACAAATAAATGCTTAGAGTTCAGAATGGTAAGAATTTGCCTAGAAAACGAATACTTATACGCTTTGTATAAGTTTTTGTGGAATCTTTTATGTTAAATGTATTTTCAAAGCACTAAAAATTTTTCAGAACGAAAGGGACTAATCCTTATGGTTGATACTGTAGCCTCAACTTTTACTTTGACCAGTGGCAGTACTTTCATAGGCCTGCTCTCAAGTCGTGCTTCTATTCTACCATCAAGTCTTCTAATACCAAGGAACAGAGTGCAAAAGAAAGCAATTCTTGCAATTTTATGGCCGACAAACTCATATAGGACAAAAAAAAAAATGGGGCAAAGCTCAAAATATCAATTCTAAAGTCTACTGAAAGATTAAACGGTATAATCTTTAGTAAGGCCACCTGCGGATTTGGAGGGGTTGTGGTGGTGTCTTTTTTTTTTTTTTCTTCTTTCTTTTCAGATTTTCATGAGCCACTTGCATTACAGATGTATCAGTTCAGCAGATGTACACAAAAAGTTATCTAATCGCGAACTCTTGCCACTACCACAGCATTCCCTGACCTTAGGATGCCTTAAGTACCTCATGGAAAAGCAGAGAAGCATTCACTTGAAAGCCTGCCTTTGAATTGTCTGTTCATACTAAAAACTTCGTATTTTCTTAAGGAATTAAAACACTTTAAAAGAAATTATGTTTGTATCTAGAGAAATTCATACACTACTTCTGAACAGAGAATGAATAAAGCAACTGTGGCATCAAGAGATTTGAGATAGGGGAGAAGATGCATTACTAGAAGATTTTCACTATACATTCTCAAATTTAAGCCTTGTAGAGAGTTCTCATCTTGGCTATAACACTCAAGTTAAGTTGAGTCAAGTGAATTGTTTACTTCCTGGAAGAGTCCACTTTACATGGGCCAAAGAGCACGTTTCCTGACAAGGGATTTGAAATTACTGATGAGAAAAAAAGAGGACAGTTTTAAAGAAAACGGAGGCTGTTTTAGGGGCAAATTTAGCAAGAGATATTGAGCAGCTGGCCTAAACCAGAAGCAGACAATAGTCACATCCAAAGGGCTACTGGAACAGCAGAAAACTGGAGGCAAAGCTTTGCATGTAGGATGACAATTTTTCTTCAGAGAATACATGCATGCATGTGTGTAAAAGTAATGGTAAAATGTCGTGCCCATCTTTTGAAGGCTTTCAGTAGTACTTGCATTTAAGCGTCCTGCTGTTTCCAGAAAGAAGGCAGAAATAGAGGACCAAAGATCCTATAGTGCTGAAGAAGCATATTATTGCTAACGTGGAACTGCTATTGGAGTGGTTTCATCCAGTTTGCACATATCACAGGGCCCAGGCTATGGAGCTGTAGGGATCCCAAGTGAAAATACACAGAGCTACCCACAGACAGTGCCCATGCAGCACCAGCTGTAGCAAGCCAAGAATACATTGGGCCCAAGTGTTTTAATCAGTCCCGTGAGCTTCCAGAATGGAGAGCTACTTTACCGTTGCTCCAAAACAATTACTGAAACTTTAGGATGACACTCTCGACAGTGTTACTTTATTTTGCACCACAGCCATGTGAAAAAAGCCAAAAAAACAGCGATGCAGATATAGCTAATTCTGACCATTCAGCACAGGCATATGAAGCTTCACCTTCACCTATTCCATTTATATGCAAACTGAAGCAGCTAGGAAACAAAGGAGCTGTAGGTACCAGGGAATAACATGAAATAATTTGTTCAGAAATCGAAAGAATTATGTCTCAATGTTATTCACTGAGATATGTTATCCTTCACCCAGACCACAATAAGACAAGGTAATTCTACTTGAGCCTCAGCTTACAGCTGGGTGGCACGTGGATACAAAACATAGCTGCCTGTATTCATGAAGGCCACCCATCCTTCTGAACCTCTTGTACCCATGAGCTAGGCAGTAGCTAGCCATCAAGAACTTTGCTGAACACTTCTTCCTCCTTGTAGGACACAAGTACTTTGGCAGGCACACAGGAGTGGGGCTTGCAGAACTAGATTGTGTTCCACAATATAACTTGCCCTTCTCCACCATTTTCTCTGTGGTGCTGCTAAGAATAAATGCTACACTTGCATACCTCAAAATTAAGTCCTACAAATGAAGTCTCAGGGGGCTGCAAAAATGCAAATGAATGAAATTGGTACAAGTCAGCAGCGTGGGAAGGAAGCTGAACTTCGAAGAGATTTTGCTTCCTGTTATGCACAAGGACACATTTCCCCCAAGCACAAAGTCACACAGATGTGACAAAGTCAGGAGCATATCAGGTGGGTCCAAGGATTATAGAGACCACGCAGCTCAAAGACCGGCTCACTATTAGGGTAGGAACAAAGAAGGTCTGTAAAGCACAGCTGCAAGTGCTGCCCACAAAACACAGAAGATTAGGGACACCCAGCTGTCCCGTAGGCGAAAACATTGCTTCCTTATTCTGTATCATATGTATAAACTGATCCTGGAGGGAACTCTCTTGGTCTAGAAATCTTTATTTGGTCCAAAAAAACTATTAACTACTATAAAAGGTATGGTTTCAGTTAATAAATTTTGAGATACATAGCACAAATAACCCTTTATTCTGTATTACGGCATTCTATCTTGTCCAATTCAAACTCTTGGGTGGCAATTGTCACAGTTCGTAAGTTAACAAGGTGAAGAGATGTGCAGTTACCTTTACAGAAGCACCCACAGCCATGCTAAAAGTGCCAGAAAAATTCCTTACTTCCCCTTTTAAGCCAGGGCAACAGTTAGCGGTAAAGCCAGGAAGAAACATAGTACACAATTATAGCAGTCTTGGAAAAACCCTGATGTGATATGCTAAGATATTCAACATCTATTTTGCCTGTCACTGCTTATGTTCTTTACCCAATTAAGATGCCTATCATTACATCATCATTAACACTAAAAACTGTGAATAGTCAGTTTTACTTTCAGATTCCTATTTCTGCTGTATTGAGATTTTTACACTATAGATATATCTTTTTAAAAACTTTGAAGTAAATATAGTATCTCAACTGAATGGAGACGTATAACAGGATCTCACTGGGTTTCAGTTGGCTTAAAAGCTTGCATTTACAAAATCTGCAATTAGAGCTGCCAATTACAGTGCACTTGTCACCTTACTGAAAGGGAGTGAATTTCTCTGTCACTCAAAATATCAGTTACAGTGTTACAACCTGACTTTTGTATTGTTTTAATGATATTTTTGATTATATTTCCAGGTATTGAAATAAGTGCTATTTGCTAGCCTTGAACTGAAAGGGAAATGGTTTTGATTGTATCTGTTCACACCTGCTGCCTACAAAATATCTCTGTTAGCAAAATAAGGACAGGTATGCCCTTGTTTTTATGAAGACATGGTCAAGGCATGGGTGGTGCTAGATTTAAGACACATTTTTCTTATTCTAATTCCAGGAAGGTGGAATAAACTTGTGCTACCACAGAAAGAAGCAGTTGTGCTCTCCCCGGCACAGTGCAAGAACAGAGGGGTGGAGGGCGGAAAAAGTGACAGCATCATTTTTCACTGTTTAGGTTGCCATAAGACACTTGTGGAACCAGTTTAAAACTCTGAGGACAAGTGTCTTCTGTAGAGCAAGGACAAGACTAGAAGAGACGCACATTCCCTTCAAAGCTTTTCCCCAGTGACACAGGGTGGAAATAGTCATCCAATCCAAAGGAAAAACTTATGGGCACTTATAGCTGACACGGCTTTAAATGCTACTGCCTGTAGCTACATACTCTGTTTCTTACCTGATGTTACCACCCTCACTGTAGATCTAGAAGAATAAATTGCATATCTGTACCATGGCCGATGCAGCTCATAGCTCGGCAAATTAACTTGCATGGCCACTGACATTAGTTTAAAATAATCCACTTGACGTGAAGCCTGTGCAAATTCAAACACCACCCATACTGCTCTTTGGTCTAAGTGTCTGATTACTCAAAAGGAAAGAGAAACATGGAGAAGGAGGAAAACAGTACTGTTGTCGAGAGACATCTTTCTCCCTTCCCATGAGCCAAGCAGGTTGATCTCTAAATAAATTCCCAGATCTGATTTTAGGCAGCTAGAAAAGTAAGTACAAAGAGAGAATTCTGTAGAGAAGTGGCTAGGATGACCCAGTGCATCCTATTTTTTCATTTCCTCCTCAATAAGAAAGCCCAAAAGGAAAGGTCTCTCAGAGTCAGCAACACAGCAAAGCTAGCTAGGAAAAGAGGCCTGGAAGCTGCTCTTGCAGCTAGCTGTGACATCCCAGGAGTGCTGCTGCTATTCAGATTTAATGTGTCAACAACAGCTGCTTCTCCACCTCTGGGGGCAAAGTGAGGAAACACATTCTCTCCCTTTCACTAAGTTTCATTTCTCCAAAACCTCTGCTATAGCCCTCTCTTCAACAGCTGCATTTTGCAGGTGCTCTTAAAAAGAAAACAGATTTATTTTGTAAATGAGACTGACAAGACACTGCTTTCAATGGCCTCCTGGACATTGCTTCTTATGTACAACATCTCACCTCAAGAATTACTAACTCAGATTTTTTTGTAAAGTAATATCCAAAATACTTTTTAGGATTTTTTGTACTCACCAGAACTGGGTGCGATTCAGAGACGAATGAAGCACATCAGGCCAATAGCGTCTCATGTCTGACAGAAGATCCTAAAAATATCACAATTAATAAATGCATCTGCAGTGTTGAAAAGCTATTTCTTACACAATCTACACACATTGATACATTTTCTAAAGCTGAAGCTTCATCTTTCAACATCCCCAACTGAAACATTTACTCGCGGAAAAAGAAAAGATCTTTTTCCTCAATATTCTGAAAATGCTGTTGTTGGAGGTAGCAGGCAGGTGCAACTATCTAAATATCCGAATGTACTAATACTGACACATTGCCTCAAAGTAAGATTTTCCTTCAACTGTCCCTGCAGCAGTTGTTCAGTCATGCAGCTCTTCACATTTGTTGGCTCAAGCCTCCTATCCCCATTCACAACACTTCTGAAGGAAATATGGATTATTTTTTTTTATTAAAAAAAAATTAAAAAGGACTAAAGCCCTGGGAGAAAACATACAGAAAAATGTACTCTGAACTCTTAATTTCTGTGTTCTAGGTTTGCAGTAGAAAATGAAAGAGAGAATATGGACTGACTGTAACCTCTTTTTCACAGGTACTTTTTGCCACTGCAAATCCTCTGCCTATGCTCTCTAGATTATTTTTTTTTTTTTTAAGGAGGATGTGGCTGAACGAGTCAAACCACATGTCTACAAAATCAAGTAGGAAGAACTGCTAATGATCACAAGCACTACAACTTCAAGTAGTCCCAGAAGCACCTAATGAATTTGTGGAGTCCTTAAAAGAACATACCTCGCAGCAAACACTAAGTGATACATTATAAGCTACAGATTTTGCATATAGGACGTGCAAAAGTAATTGCACTCAGCTCTGCTTGGTGCAACTGTTTTTGCTTTAAATAAATACCTTAATCTCAGTGACGTTGAAATGCCATGTCCTGTTACACTCTTCAGTTTTGTCAGGCCTAGGGAAGCAAAACAAAAGTGAGAAAAAGATGTCTCCTAAGTCACTAATGGCAACTAATGATACAGAATTCTGTTCTATATCATTAGCCTGAATTCTAAATATGCAAGATTATAGCTAGAGATTTTATTTCAAAATGCAATTAACCCATCAGCACATACAATGTTTTAGAAGTAAAAATTCAAGACATTAGTTATGGCCAAAACATTTCCTATGCAGAGACTCTTCATTAGGTCCTCCAGTCCCTCTTGCTCTATGTACAAGACATACAGGGGGAGTAAGTGATATGGAAGAGTCTTGTCCATGATGTCACTAGTGACATTGCCCTGCTCAACCACTGCATCAAGTGATGATTCTGCAAGTATCACCAAGACACTCACTGGAAATCTAGACATAACGCTGTTCACCTTTCCAAGATGCATCGCTTAAACTCCTATACTGATTTTTTTCCCCTGTATTTGTCAGGAATACCTTTGAATTGCTGCCATAGGTACCAATTCCAGTGAGTTGACTGCTTTGAAGCAAATTAGTTTTTCCTGTACTTTTGCAATGTTTGTGCTAAGATACTTAAAGCCACAAGCAGTCACAAGACATTAACGAAGTCTGTGTACTCAGGGAGGAAAAAAAAGAGGAGAAACTATACTTCCCTTTCTGTCTGAGAACATTACTGATCTCTTAAGGCGATGTATAAATAAAATGCTCATGTGGCAGCAAGAGGATTTCAGGAGCTCAGCAAGTCATGAGATACAAAAGTGTATTTCAGTTTTATTTAAAAGCATAGGGTTTTGATTTCCAACCAAATGAAGGCTTTTGTTTCAAGAAATCATAAAAACAGACAGATTCAGCCCTCAAAAAAAGCACTAAACGTCCTGGTACAAAAATTGATTTTTTTCCTTTCCAGGCTGAAATAAAAACACTCTATGATCATACCACAGTCCATGGATTGTCCAGTACTCTGGAGGGTCCTGACAATCATTAGCACTCATCTGTGGAAAACAAAAACACAGAGTATTTATTATACGTTTAGAGGAAAAAATAAAAGTTCATTCACTGGTGGTCTAAGGGTCTAGTGAGACATGAGAACTTTTGCTTGCCCAAATCAAGAACTGGTGAAATCCAGTTGCTTGAAGCTGTCATGGATCATATGCCACTTAGCAGAGACCAACCGGCATTAAAATTTTGAAGCTGACCAAGTAAGTATCAGGGAGCATCCTGAACAGGCAGTGTAAAAAGAAGACAAAGGACAGGTTTGAAGGTAATAGAAAGTAGCTTGATCCATGCTAAATCTGCATTTATCATATTCCAGATGGCAGCTCTGTATTTTTCTCATCATCATATCTTTTCAAGGAGCACAGAGCCATTAAAATAAAAACCATCAACATAAACTATAATATTAGACAAGCGCACCGTCTTTAAGCACCCAGGATTAGTTCTGTTGTTGTATTAAAAGGAAAAAAAGAAGGGATGAAATAGGTTGCTTATTCCAAGTAAAATGGTTAGAATATATTTTTTAAATATTTTGACTTGAGGGATAAAGGAACAGAGAAAAAAGGCTATATACATTTCTACCAAAACAAAAAGTTCCCAGTCAAAACTTTTGATAATGCAGGAGAAATAGCCTACACATTAATTATTGTTTAGAGCAGAGTACATATTCCTGAACAGCACACACTAAAAAATATCCATGTTCACACATCACAGAATACCATTACTGTATTTTCCCTGATTATTCTGCTTAGTAATTATGGGTCTAAAAAGTAAACACTTTTCACCATTAAAAAACCAGCTCCTCAGACTTTCTTTCCCCCATAATAATAGCTTTCCTTTTTGGCTCTGCATCCTGTCTTAATTATGCCACAATGCCTTTTATGTGATGCCAGAGCAAAAGCAGAGTGTAGAGAAGAGCAGAGAGAGGCCTGTAATCTCACTAATTGCCTTCCACATGCCACAGGCCAGTGGCAGCAAAACTGCAAGCTCTGCAAGACTGACTTGTTCTGTGCCCATTTCCTTCCTCTCCCCTCTTGCCACCAATAATAGAAGCAATTAAACCCAGCAACAGATTTTTTTTCTGAAAGGGGTATTGTCAACAAACACACACTGCAAATGCCTGGATAATATTGCTCCCGTCATGACACATGCTATGTGGAGCTGAAAGAGTTCAGCCATCCAGCCCAAAATACAGCACATTAATAGCCAGCAGCTAATGCATCATCCCCTGAAAAAAAAAAAACCCGACAGCTAACCAGCTTGCTCAGCCAAGGGTGGTAACAAGAACAGTGCAATTGTGCTCCTTATCCAATCTTTAACTGCCGTTCTCAGACATGCTAAAGGAAAGCCCAGAATATTTTAAATTTGGAATCAGTTCTCCCCTATCACAGCACTAACCTTATTAGCAGTTTCCTCTACACATTTCATCAGGCTCTCCGTGTAACACTGTGTGCTGGCAGAACTGTGATGTCAATGCAACCTACAGCGCATTACTTTGGCCAGCTTCATTCACCCTCCCTTTTAATTCTATCCATAGTATTTTTCCAACGTTCATTTTAAATCGATATCATAAAATGAGCAAACGCTAGCCTGCGAAGCTGGGTACCCTTGCTACTTCTGCAGAAACACTTCTTGTACACCTTCCTGTTTCTTTTACACTGATTGCAGAAGGGTTAATTCAACCTCACCCAACGCCTGACTTGAAACAGAGTTACAAATGTGGATTTTCAAGTAGGCATTAGACACCAGAAAACCTTCTATATGTATATTACTGTGAAAAAGGAACGTTGCTTTCTCCTGTTTTAAATCAATCTGATAATCAAACCAATGCAAATTAACCATACATGATCCAGAACACTGAGAAAAGTGGCAGAGCGCCCACCATGCTGAGCGCCCACCATGCAGCAGAAAAATCAGCCTATTTGTAACAGCAAGACATCGGACAAATAGTGGCTGCTGCAAGTGTGGGAGCTCCTTTCACCTCTCACATGCTGAAAGCAAAACACCATCAAACTGTCACAGAATCAATCTTTTGGTACAGCAGCCTGTACACAGGAGGGTGTAGTGCTACTGGATCACATACAGATACACCAAGTTTAAATAAAAAGTCAGCTTCTGGGAAGTGAAATATTTAATCCTGCTCTTTTCAACCTTTCAACTGTTTAAATAGGCCATCTGTTTCATTAAGATCAATTTTAAGTGTTATTTTGTAATGAAACATCACAACTGCTACGAAAAGTCCTTGCTGCTGAAACTGTAGAGAGCGCTCACTTTTTCAATTTCTCTCCTCCAAATAGTATGCAATTATTCCCTTTCCTCTTTCCCCCCACCCCCTGCGGTAAAACCTATCACTGAACGAAGCAAATTTATAAGGTTGCTGAAAAAATTTGGGAGGAGGGAAACAAAACAAATTTACTTCTTGTTCAGCACCTCTTTAGCATGACCTGATAAACTAAAACCTTTAATGTGTTTATCCTTACAGGAAATAAAGACCCACAAAAACATCTAAACCAGACCTTATTCACAGAGAAGGTAGAAGCATAGATTAAGAGTTATCTTACAGGTTACATTGGTATTTTGGAAAAAAATTTCTTTTGTTCCAAAATAGTGTATGTCAAGAGCTGGACTCACTTTGACACACCTGGCTTACTATACAAACAAAGAAATAAAGGTACCCCTTTATCTAAGGAACTTTTTGATCTAATGTTAGATCACAACAGTGTACTTCCCTCACCTTCGTCACTTTCGTGCTATATAATGTGACTTCTTCTATTTAAAAAAAAAAAAGTAAAAATAATGTCTCTATTTTTCCTTTAAGCCTTTGCTATAACATTATTGCCAAAGCTGAAATTAGAAAAACCTTTTATCTCATACAAAAGAAAAATTAATTTTATCTGCTGCTTAACACTACATTCAAACTTGAATTCACGCTGTTCTGTTCACCAACCTATTCTGTTGTCCTTTCTTTGATTCTTCCATTTGATCAGCACATATGTGCAGTAAAAGGCAGATCACAGCAGGGTTTAGTACTCATTTCTTTATCATCCTTCCCATTCTCAATAGAGGCAGAACATAGCCTACAAACTGGCACTGGATTTTCCCCATTTCACAAGGAAACACCTACAGAAATTTTATCTTTTTGCAATCTCCAAGATGCAAAAGCTGCAATAATATTTCTCTTTTTAAGTTCCTGAATTCAAGATCTTCACAACTCTATAAAAAGGGAGAGGGAAAGTCCCTCATCTTGCCCTTGAGTTGCTCCTATTTCCACCTAACAGGATTCACATTAATTTGTGACCAGAAAGTTTAAGTGTGACATAAATTAGCCACGTGAAGTTCAATAAATTGCACTACAGGCACAATTTATTAAAAGAACATTAAATTCATAATCACTTGAGGTCTGTGAATTTAGCTTGAATATCTTTGTAGAAGACAGTCACTTTAGATCAATTATATGGTACTGGAATTTCTAATCACATGATGAGGAAAAACACCTCTCTTCCTCCTTCACCCTCTCACTGCAGCAGTCAGGAGTTAAGTCCTTGGGTTATTA
>NW_009649946.1:2529321-2538525 GCF_000708025.1 Charadrius vociferus
TGGGAAAACTGGTTGGATGGGGGTTTTTTTGGTTGGTTGGTTTGTGGGGCTTTTTTTTTTTTTTTTAATTGTTTGCATCTCATTCATGTAAGCAAAGGTTTGCACTGTTACTGACTCTGAAGGCTCATTTGTGCCAGGCACTACAAACTCCTGAACACCAACATCTCTACTTGAAGACAGTAATAGTGATGTCTACTCAACAGAAAATCAGACACAAATTGCACCAACTCTGCCCTTATTCCCCCTCAAAACCAGACAAACAAGAAATAGAACAGCTGAAACTCCTTGGTCTCAGTGATGCACATCTGAGTTTTGTTACTGATACCTCCCCTCCACATTTAACTAATGCAAAGTACATCTACTTTTCCTCAGAAATTTAGGCAGTATGTGACTTTTGCTGCTAATGCTTTTATATATATTTCCAGAAATAGGAATAAGAAATAAAGAGAATACCTAAAGCACAAAAGACTCTAATACTGTAATGAATAAACCTAAATCTCCCAGAATAGAGACCTTTTTGGCTTCAGAGACATTTGCCCAAAACTGAAGCTTCTCTATTATCCACAGGGTTCTTCATCCTTGTGTCAGTAAATCTGATCACATCTTCCATTTTGAAGTATAGCACATTTTTAACTTAGCTGTATTAGAAGAGGCCTTTGAGTATTTCCAGCACAGGAAAAATGTTCTACTTGTCAGATGGTAGTTGGTATTTAATAGCAAAAGGGACATAATTAGTACACCTCTTAGCTGTGCTTTTAACAGACATATCTTGGAAGGTTGGGTTCCTTTTTGGCTCCTCCCCTCCAATACAGAAATACTCAGAGACACCTGTCATACAGCTGGTGGTGTTCCCCAGGGCTCAGTACTGGGGCCAGTTCTGTTTAATATCTTTATCAAAGACCTGGGTGAGGGGATTGAGTGCACCCTCAGTAAGTTCGCAGATGACACCAAGCTGGGCAGGAGTGTTGATCTGCTTGAGGGTAGAAAGGCCCTACAGAGGGATCTGGACAGGTTGGATTGATGGGCCGAGGCCAATGGTGTGAGGTTCAACAAGGCCAAGTGCCGGGTCCTGCACATAGGTCACAACAACCCCATGCAGCGCTACAGGCTTGGGGAAGAGTGGCTGGAAAGCTGCCCGGCAGAAAAGGACCTAGGGGTGTTGGTGGATGGCCAGCTGAATATGAGACGTCAGTGTGCCCAGGTGGCCAAGAAGGCCAACAGCATCCTGGCCCCTATCAGTAATAGCGTGGTGAGCAGGACTAGGGAAGTGATTGTCCCCCTGTACTCAGCACTGGTGAGGCCCCACGTCGAACAGTGTTCAGTTTTGGGTCACTCACTACAATAAAGACATTGAGGTTCTGGAGTGTGTCCAGAGAAGGGCAACAAAGCTGGTGAGGGGTCTCAAGCACAAGTCTTATGAGGAGCGGCTGAGGGAACTGGGGTTGTTTAGACTGGAGAAAAGGAGGCTGAGGGGAGACCTTATCACTCTCTACAACTACCTGAAAGAAGGTTGTAGAGAGGTGGGGCTCGGTCTCTTCTCCCAAATAACAAGTGATAAAACAAGAGGAAATGGCCTCAAGTTGCACCATGGGAGATTTAGATTGGATATTAGGAAATATTTCCTCACAGAAAGGGTTGTCAAGCCTTGGAACAGGCTGCCCAGGGAAGTAGTAGAATCACCATCCCTGGAGGTAATTAAAAGACAAGTAGACGTGGTACTTAGGGACATGGTTTAGTAGTGGTTTTGGCAGTGTTAGGTTGACTGGATGATCTTAAAGATCCCTTCCAAACTAGATGATTCTATAACAGCTTTATAACTCTTTCCTGACTGAATTCATATTTGATGACTTATAAAAATGCTGGAGCCAACATTACAAAGCTAAAACTTGTTGTGCAGCAGGCAGTTCAAGTACTCATCTGCTGCCTTCAGTCAGACAAGGCAAGCAAGTCTCCTTACAGAGTCTGGTGAAAGTCTAGGATTAAGTTTACAACTAACAAGACATCACAAAATATGCAACAAGCAATTAAGGCTAAGAGTACAGCATGTCCTACATTGACTACTGTATCTTTAACAC
Organism: Charadrius vociferus; assembly: GCF_000708025.1. Lineage (NCBI taxonomy): Eukaryota > Metazoa > Chordata > Aves > Charadriiformes > Charadriidae > Charadrius > Charadrius vociferus. The sequence goes on from NW_009649946.1 coordinate 2,531,397, forward strand.
ACCACAATCCTGTCTTGTTTACTGCTACTCTGGAGCGCAAGGGAAGTAGCAACAGTTGCACCAAGATCAGTAAAAGCCTTTATAAAGATATAAGGGCATAAGCAAGATTAAATGCTTGATGGGCATTGTTCATTCTCTTGTCCAACATTTATTGTCCAAGTCTACCTTTGTCAGGATAAAAGAACAAGACAGAAAAATCTCACCTTACATACAGTCACTGGCCAATGATGAGCAAGATACAGCTTTTTCCAGGTATGAGGGTGGTTGTCACTGGAGAAAGACAGACAAATTATTTTTCCTCAAGCATCATAAAAAGAGCAACACCTTCAGCCAGCAGCACGATGCCTACTAGTATAACACACTGATTTTAGAGCTGGTTGTCGTTTACAGCTTCTATCACAATATTTGAGAACTCCAGACACAGCAAAACCAAACTAATAAATCACATGCCAATAACATATTTAGAAACCTGCTAATACCCCTCCATTGTTAAACAAATTCCACTCCTGGCATCCTATCTCCATATGCTTTCCATTTCTTAAATACGGAAGAAACATGCTGTTCTGTTTTATATTTAGGCGAGTGCTTACTGGCAAACTTTTACAACAGTAACAATATATATTTATATTTGTTTAAGATGTTAAGAATCTTCTACTTCTAGATGGGTATACTAGCTGAAAAGAAAGCACACAACATTCTTGGAACTCTTCTAATGAAGAAAGACTACAAACTACCACAAGCAATGTAGTTGACACTGGAGGAGATGCAATTTGATCTTGCAAGTGTCTCCAGCCTTTTAGATTAAAAAAAAAAAAAACAAAACAGAACAAAAAGTAAAGTAAGAAACATAAATCTCAAAAATGCTGTTTTTATCATTTTACAGACATTAATTTAAACACTACATTTTTTAAATGCTTAATATAAATTGATGATCTGTTAAATTTTTAAAAATTAAACAAACTCTGACACAGTCTTAAGGTTACCTAAGGAAGAAATGAAGAAGGAATATTACATATTTTACAACAACACCTGTGTTTCAAAGCCTCTTAGAATAAAGATGTCTATTAACTCCGAGGCATCAGTATTATCTTATTCCTATGCAGAGGCAAAAAACAAAACAACTTAAAAATTTTGTTCAAAAAGTGTTGGAAGCCTGTATCGTGTCTGTGCCACTTCTACAGAGGCATTTTTCCAACAGTTTGGAGCAGACCTATTCTGGATAAACAAGAAGTAGATAAAAAAAAAAATGTTGCTTCAGACACTACAGCAGACATATTTAGCTATTAAGGAACCACACCAAGTGGTTAAATAGATCAGCAAGTGGGGGAAAAAATCAACAAAAACAGAACTGTAAATTGTTCAAACTGACAGCACTATGTGCAGTACTGTCAAAATAAATTGTTATTCTCTGGAAGCTAATAGCCACATGTCCTTCATTAGTGCTTACCAGAGGTTATATAAAAAAAAAATAAAAATGAGAAAGCTAATTCTTCTCAGCCTAAGGAAGTAGGGATGTTCCCACGTTACATCACTTCTCAATTTTTCCCTCTAGTTTTGCTAGTTTGCAACAGCCACATTTTCTCTTAAGTATTCACATGTATCTGTGGTTTTTAAATAATTTTGCAGAATAGCTCTGGAAGAAATCAGGCATAGCCACAATGAAAACTACTAACACTTCTAACTGCTCTTTACTGCTGCTGTGGAAACCTGAATAGAAGAATTCCCTGATATTGCAGAGCAGTTAGTTTCCTTGCTTTAAAGAAAAAATAAAAATCCTTGCTTAGAAAAATACCGTCTTTCATCTATACTTGAAATAGCAGCTAAACTTCTGCAATGAAAATCATGCCAAAACAAGTTCTCCTACAACACACTTTTTGGCTAAGGATAGGTCAGAAAACTTTGGTTACTAAACTTAGCAAGTTTTAGAAACTTAAGCTCAGAACTGGAATCTAAGAAAGCCATTTTCAATACCTATCCAGCTTCAGGGAAATCTCCCCTTTTTTTGACCTGAATTATCCTGCTCTGTGCAGTTCAGCACTGTGCCTTTAGAGTTGCCTCTGCCACCAAGAAGGCCAAGCGATAGCCCAGGGCCTGGGGATTCCAAAAACCTCAGCATAGTGTCTAAGCTACCGATCAGGTGCAATGTAACCATTTTACAAAGTTCAGCACTGAACTGAGCACACTTAGCCATTCTCTTGCCAAAATACTGAAAGGAAGGAGAAAAGTTTATTTCCTAATACAATGCAATAGGAATTTGAGCTTTTACCACAGAAGGATATGATTTGGGGTGTGGGTTCCCCCCACGGCCCATTGGTATTCAAGCTCAGATTTTGCCAAGTACAACAATCACCAAAAGGCTGTGCAGCACTGATACAGCCTCAGTTGGGATGCTGTATGGAAAAGAATTTTAAATTATTGGAACTGAGAAAGTAGTAAGGGGGAAAAAAAGAGATTAAAAAAGTATACAATGCAACAGTTGGTGCAATTCATGCCATAGGAATGATTCCAGTCTTTTATTATAGGTTCCAAAATTATTTCTGATATTTATCATTACTACATCACAAGTCTAAATGATTCATTTAAAGCAAGACTGCAAAGTTTTTAAGTGCAATGAATACAACTTAAGTTTCTCTCTTTTTTCATGCTGACACATTAATAAAGGTAACGCTTTTTTTAGGCACGACCCCCACTGCTCCAGCTAGTGTAGATGCCTCATTTTACCAGTCACCTAAGGGAAGAATAACACATCAAAAATAACACATAATAAAGTAAGAGAATTTACACTCATTAGAAGTTAAACTATTCTGCTCTGCACCGTCAGAGATATTTTTTTTTAAAGCATAACTTACCTTTGAGTGAATTTATCTGAAGTACACCAACAACATAATGCCATAGACAACCAGCCCAGAATCCAATAGTGCAGCTTTGCAGGCTTCATTTTGTTCATCAAATAGCTGTAAAAAGGTGTTAAAAGAAGAAATCTGTTACTTATCCAATGCACTAGATTGCAAATGTTAAATTGCAGAAAACCACAACAATCTCAGAAAAAGCAGGTAATATCAGCTCTAGACTAGATTTACAACCACGGGAAAAACGAGGATCTCTTTCAAGGCTGTGCCTGATTCCCCAGCTTGTATACTAATTTTCATAAACTAATGGCATCAACGATGAGATCATGGTTTCCTTTTTTCTTTTTACTTGCACAGTCCCAATAGAGCCACTCTTCAATAAACAGAGATACATAAATCTTCTGTGCAATGTAAGACTCTACTTCTGATCAGCCAAAGTGATTCATTAAAGAAACTTTGAACTTAACATTGAATATTCATGTTGGATTGAACAAAGCTGATATCAGAAACTCACTGGATGTTAAGTATGATGTGCACAGATGAAATTCTCTCTAAATGCCAGCCGATGTTAAAAAAAAATGCTGCTAAAGCCAGATTAGTTTCTGTCCTGGTTATAAACCTGAGACAGCCTCTACAAAACTATGCACGACCTGCCTACTACTTTGTGAACCCTAGAAATCAGGGGAAGAAAAAAAAACCAAATCAACTTAACTTTCACCAACAGGAGGACTTTCACTATGCATAGGTCAAAAAACCCCAGCTGCCTCCTGTATCCGCCAGCTATTTCACAGCATTTCAAATTCTACCTCCTATATGCCATAAATAGATGTACATGCATCTATTTACATGCAATTATTAACGCCTCACCAAACCTACTTTATAAACTTCTCATTTTGAGAACCCTAAAAAAAACCACTACAAGACACTGCCTGTAACCTATGTGCCCCTTCTAAGATCGCTCACTACACAAGTCATATCCTTTTTTTCTGTAAAAGTTTTAAAATTTATCTTTTCTTATTACAGTCAAATAAAGCCTGTTTTGACATCAGTAAAGACATTGCTGTTTCAGTCATTAAGGCTAGCTTCAGGAAATTCAGTGTAATCCTGATCCATGGCTCATCATAAACAAGAGTCTGTTTCCGCCCCCCCCCATTACAGTGTGGCTCTGAACCAGCCTGTAGACCCACAGAATCCCTCAGCTCTACAAACACCGTGGCAGAGTTGACGTATGCAGGAGGCAGCCTCCCAGCTTGCAAAATGCGTTGAGATTTCAAAACTGGTGAGGGGTTTCAGCAACAACTGTTAACAGTTAACCAGCTAGATTTATCACAAGGTTTTGTTAAGTTGCGAATAAACTACAACCTTTAAGATATTCATCTATTTCGTATGTTAACATATCCATTACGAATTAGAGAGATGTTATCAAGGTAAACGGCTTGGCCTAACAGGAGATATTACCAGATAAATATTAGCTGGCAACTGTTAATTTTCTGACCTAGTTTCTTAAAAAAGACCTGAAGGGTTTTCACTTACCAGGCAAGACAAGCACCAAAAAAAAAATAAAAAAAAATTGTGGAGTATGCACTTGCACATAAAAGCAGTCAGTAATGTAGAACTAACTTTTATCAAAAGCTAGCTAAAGCAAGACGTACACTTTGTATTAAAGAAATCGATATATTCACATAACATACAAAAAAAAAAAGTAATTAACTGCCAGGTACCCAATTTCTCCAAGAGTTCTGCATTTAAAGTGATTTCAAGTCTCATCACTTGAGCAACAGGAATTAACGATGCAAGATTCAGCCTTATGGACCTATTTATGATTTCATCTACTGTTATTTTCAACTGATAACAAACCAAGCAAGACTTTATTTTTCTTCATTATAAACTGTCTACCCAAGATAAAATATTGAGAGACGCGAGAAGCCTTCATGTAAGATTCTGCCCTATGTATAAAAAGCTCTCTCTTCGGAGAGCAGAAAGTACCACTTAAAAGACAATAAAGTCACACACCATCACCAGAAAAGGCTGCACTGTACAAGGGTGTGGAAAAAACATCTTAATGAAATAGATTATGGAAGAAAAACAAGCCAGTAAGCATTATGGCATTTCTTTTGCAAACTGGTACGACATAAGATGGCAGGCACAGAGAAACATTTTATCTTTTTTGCCCCCAGTGACCAATTTACAAAAAAGCATAAAGGCAGTTATCTCCCTTTTTCATTTGACTCTAAAGTTTGATCAAATAACGACCAGAAACAAAAAATGCTATCAGAGCAATGGTTTATTCTGCATATTCTGCATTCTGCATCCTGGAACTGGGGCACAGGGACAACAGAGACAGAGAACAGATCTGAAAGCCCCCGATCTGTAACTTCTACATCACAAATTACATTTTTTCCACTGATAAACAATACACAAACTCTCTCTAAGGTTTTAGCTTGGAACCGAATTTTGCAGCTATCATGGCAGACAGTGGTTTACTCAAGTTGGCCTTTTATTCATCTGTGACATTGATGGTAGGAGGTGAAAAGTGCATGAATCTCACCTGGAAAGCACCAAATGATGCACAGCTGAGGAAATACACATTCAAATTAAAACTGTATTTACAACAAAGACACATGAAGTACATCCAATTTTAATAAAAATTGCTTCTGCTTACTAAAAGTTACACTGGATTACTAATTCCACAAATACAAGAAAGAAGATGTTAACAAATTTTACACCAAATTCTACTGTAATAGGAAGAAACAGGGATTTCATATTATGAAAGTTAGTTGTAAAGAAAATCGTAACTTTCCAAAGATTTCATAATGAAGAAAACTTACATCTTCAAGTTGAAACACGCACAGATACAGAAAACCATTATTTGAAACTAGGCTATCTGCTCATTTTCACTATAGATAAAACTCCAAAGAACGAGAACAGCTTTGGGATGGCTCTTGGTTGACTATACTTGGATACAAACGCACAACACGTGTGTGTTAGTAACTGAGTCAGGACAAGGTCACTTTCAGCTATGTTAGCATTCTTCAGTGCTGGTATCAGAATTACCTGCCTAGGCTTATCAAGGACTAGGGAGAACTTGTAATGGTGATGAAATCTTTCTTTAACACATTTACTATTGTTTGAATTCTAACATACCATCTTGAGGGGGCTACCGACATAGCACATGCTTCTTTTGGACACTAACAATTACGTTACCTGTACTCTATTGCCTTATTTTCTTCTTCGCTGTTAACAGCTAGCTTGACTAATAAACCCCACATTTATATAAAACTTCCTGGTTTACACTTTAGTTGAGGCATACAGACTTTGAGAACACACTGCAGAAGAGCACTTGAGCATTAGTGAGAGGACTCCCACGGCTGACAGCGTAGCACGCAGATTAAGTGTCAGCAACAACAGCCAGAGATAACAATTAGGGCGGCTAGCCTGGCATCTAAAACCACAAAAACAAACACCCGAAGTTTTGGTACCATCTCAAACAGGGCAGTGCACACTACCTCTGCCACAACGAGTTAGACAGCCAAGTTACAAAACTGTGCGCCAGAAGAATTAATTTCATTTATAACAATGCTCTTGGCTCCGGCAACTTCTACCTCCACAGCCCCACTCCCAGCTAACCATGCCTCCCAAGCGCTAGCACAGGTTAACTACAAAAAGCACTTTCAAGATTTTTCGGATGCAATACTCACGTCCACTGACACAGCAAGCTTTTTAGGATAACTTTCTCACTACTTCTCCCACAAAGAACAACCCCAAGCAGACCTTGTGGAGCGGCGGCTTTTGGGCGAGCCTGGCAGGAGCTCCGAGCTGCGCTCAGCCCTTCCCTCGGCTTCCTGGGGAAGTTTTGAGGAAGGCGGCCCCTTGCTTTCCTCACACAGAAACTAACACACTGCTGTACTTTTAGCACAGCGTTGTAAGATTTAGCTTCCTGACACTGTAACCCACTTGCTCCAGATAAGCGATCATCACATTTTATTACGAAGGTGTTCTCATAAATTGTAAAGTATGCAAAACAGCAGACAACTCGAAATAGGGCGCCAAATTTGATGACAAGCGTACAAAGGAGAAACATAAACAGAGTTTTTCCAACTCTGGGAAACGCTGCGCTTTCTTTGGCTGACTTTAAATTTGCTTCACAGGGAATTCAAGGCGTAGGAAATGAAACCTGATCCCACTGAGCCCTCACCAGCGCCGCACACCCCACCCGACTCGGTGCAGGTCAGTAACCTCGACGGAGGCAGCAGGCGGAGACGCCGTCACGGCAGTCCCCG
>NW_009649946.1:2538937-2542609 GCF_000708025.1 Charadrius vociferus
GAGGGCGATGGCCCGCTTCGGCTTCCCTGCAGCCGCGACGGGGCGCCGCTAGAGCCGGGCGCCCCGGGGAGCGGGAGCGGGCTCGTGTGTGCGCGGGCAAAGCAGCACCGTGCGGCCGCGGAGGAAACCATTTATGTGCGTGGGTTTTGCTCATCCTAATGTTTTGGTTGGTGTGTCTTTAGCATATTATAGGTTTTAATTATTTTGATTTCCTTCTGAAAATTTGCGCAGCACAGAGGTCTTCAGGAGTGCCATGAGGACACTCTGTATTTGAATTCTTAAGTAATCTACTCAAATGGCAAATAGGAGAATGTTGACTAATGCGAGCCCAGTAAGGGGAACAGAGGAATGCTGACACACTACTTCTCCAAAATAATGAAGGAAGTTTGAAATGGTAACAGCGGTGTTTGGAAACAACAGGAAGTTTCTGAGGAAGAAGCTACCCGGTGAGATGAGTCACCAGTATCCCAGGCAGGACTTGGTTCACGTTTCCTCAGCGCTGCAGTAAACTGTGAAACAGATTCCAATACCTCTTTCTCTGCTGATGTGTGAATCACAAATACAAAGCGTGGTTAGCAATTACTATTGTATAGTTTTGAACTGGGGAGAGGGGGATATGTCACAACCATACTCGTTTAACGCATTTGAGAAATATGTGGGCAGGTCTGCTTCTACAAGCAAAACAACATTTGTTTTGAACAGATTAGTTACAGTCTGTGTAATAAGGGCTTTGTTCAAAGTTACAGTATTATTCACCGTCAAGATTTTTTTAGTTCTGTTTACACATTTACACGGTAAGAAGGAGGATGAGGCAAAACCGGCCTCGTTGCCTACCTTTCTGTGGAAACATGAAAATGTCGTGCTGGATGGAACGAGTAATCCATCTGCTGTTGTCTCTGACAGTGCCTGAGAGGTATCAAAAGTTTCAGAAATTTTGTTGAAGCGCTAAAAATAGTGAAGTTCTCCAGAGCCTTGTATTCAGCGCTGCTCCTCCTCCTGCTGCTGCTGAGGGCATCATCGCTCCATCTGGCACTGAAGTCTTTGTCACTGCCCATGAGGACTCAGTAAGCATGGACACGGAGTTATTCTCGCAGCCTTGGATTTTATCTTCGCCTGCAGACGAGGGATGAAAAGAGTGGGCTGCACTGCAGGTACCATCTAGCTTGCAAGGTCTTGTGCTCCAGTGTTAGTCCTGTTTTGAGGTGCAATAGGGATTTACACTCTGAGGCTGCCAAATTAACACTTTGCACTTTGTGAAAACTAAGCCCAATGACAAGTTTCCCATTAAGGTGGTTTTAGAGAGAGATCCAAAGCTACTCTAAAATAACATAGGTTCTTAAGGTATTAAGACAAGGAAGCTGTATTTTTCTGTCATGTTAATAAATTATGTCTGTTAATAAATCAATAATTTTAAATCAAACATTATGTCAGGTGTGGATGCTGACACCTATAATGAGAAAGAAAGCCAAGTTCTACTTTCAGTGTTTTCTACCTTTTTATGTTAAGATTTGAAAATGTTCTGCTCTTAAGTTTATTACTTGAGCAATGTGATCAGCTGTTGTTACAACCTGTTTGAAGAATAAAACCAACCATAAGACGACTGCTTTCTCAAATAATCATTTGTGAAACAAAAATACATTCGTCTCATCAATAGTTGGCAGATAGGCCATCTTAGCACAACTCAGAATATTGGGGATTGCAGACAAGCATATGTAAATATCCAGGTTTATAGCATGTAAAGTGGTGCTAAAACTTCATTTAATAATTAGTGCGTGGGATTTAGTATTTCTTCTAAGTTCTGACACTTGGTTATATTAAAAGGAAGATTAGGCACTTTGGTCAGTTTGAGGTGTACTTTATGCTACTGATAAACTCCACTGACTTCGGTGGAATTACGCACAATGTAAGAGACTGTTCATTAGGAGGAAGGCAGAAAGAATTTACCACGTAAGTCATAATGAAAGGACAAGAAATTAATATGCATAAGCATCTGTGTAGAGGCCATGGAAGCTGTTGGGACCTTTCACTTTTCCTGGAGTGTGGCAACATCCTCACTCAGATACGAGATCTGCTATAGCCACTCCTGCTGTGAGCAGGCTGACCTTCCAATTTGAAAGTCAGTACCTGACCCATATCCATGTTCTGCATTATGGGGATGTGGCTCCACAGATTTGCACACGCCTAAATCCTAGGACATGAGCACATACAAACAATCTTAGAATACCCTTCTGAATTGGGATAAAACTGAAAAGTACGGAAGTGCTTTCCTGAACTAAAGCCTCAATCACCAACTTAGAGATAAATTGGCTTTTTAATACTCTGTATAATTACTTCTGAGAACAGGTTGGTCTCCTAAACCTGAGAAGAATTGTGAAAAATAATAAGACAGTTTGAGACATTGTGTGCTGGATAGGAAGTTGGACTATTAGAATGTTTTGCTGCCCTCTAGGTGATGAATATTTAGCTAAGTAGTATTCTGGTATTTAGCAGAGCTCAAAAAGGGTTGTCTGTAGACTGGATTTGAAATACTCTACATCTAGGTGAGAGCAGGAAGCCACTGTTACTGAAATGCTGAAATTAATTTTACAAATTATAAACTGTCTTCTAAGTCTACTGTTTTTTTTCTCCTTTGCTTTGCAATCTCTAACAAGTATTTTGCCAAGTGAGTTTTGTCTTTCCATTAAGTTTGGAGATGTGGTAGACAAATTAAAGTGGTGACTGTTATACCAGACGTTATGTTTCTGCATTTAGGATTTGTTTCTGATAGGCTTTTGAAAAATTAGATGGAAACTATTAGTCTTGCTTAAGAAGTGCAGTGCTGTCGGGTTACTGTAACACAATTTTGTACTGCAGTGGAAGACTGCTAACGTTTCCAAACTTTAGGACTTCAAAATGCAGTGCTATACCCTCTGAGCGGCTATAGAAAGGGGCCCGGAGATCCAGCAGTACCTGCTGAGGGTGCGATGGCAGCGGGGCGGCGTGAATGACACCCCGCATCCCAGGCTTGGCCGACTCTTTAGGGCATCGCTGAAGGATCAGTGCCACCTGCTGCACGTGTTTGAAAATCAATTTCCAGCAACGTCTCACTCCACCCGGGAGGCGTACTCGCTGTCATTGAAAAGTCATGGCTTCTGAAATTCTTTATCATATATTTGAGTTCTTTTCGGGGGGAAATCACAGGAAATTCAGCGTGGGAAAAAAAAAGGCCCGAAAGCAACTTGTAGTGCTGCAAATTAAGCGTCACAACCTACAAAGCTTTTTATCTTTTTTTTTTTTTAAGGCACAATAACGTTGGAGCCTCACGCACCTACCACACCGCCCTATGCTTTTAACATAACGAACATGCTGATTATAAAACTAGGACTCCAGAAGCTCTTTTAATACTCTTAAACGCCGGGTGCCTCTGTGCTCAGTGGCGGAGGCCTCGCCGGGGGCCTGGGGGAGCTGCCCCCCTCAGAGGCCAAGGGCCGCGCTTTCCCGGCTGCTGGGGCGAGCTCAGCTCCGGAGAGACGGCTGTTCGCTCCTGAAACCCGCTTCAGGGCCCCTCCCCTCCCGCTGGAGGGTGAGAGCTCGAATACGGAGCAGCTGGAGCCGCCGGGTGCGGGAGAGAGGGAGGGAAGAGGGGGCTGAGGGGCAGCTTGCGGGGGCAAACGTTCAGCCGTTACCGCCACC
>NW_009649946.1:2543223-2547977 GCF_000708025.1 Charadrius vociferus
TGCGCCCTCCCGGCGGGCCGCAGGAGCTGCCAGATGGCCCAGGGGGGGAGAGGAAAGGGAGATCTCGGCCGCCGCAGGGAGCCCGGCGACCGGCTGTGCGGTTTCGCCCTCGTAGGTACCGTGTGGCCTCAAGGGCTGTCTTGCTGCTGCCAAATCCACTGGAAGCAGGCAGCCACCGGGTGGTGTGGGACGAGGCGGGGAGAGTTTCTCTCAGCTTCGATACGAAAAGCCACTTAGGGAGTTCTTGAGGGTCGCTGTTTAAATATTGTTCTTCTTGAGCATGGGTTGCTTGAGCTGTGACTTGGAGGCTTGCTAAACCTGGAAACGCTGCCTGCCTACAGGCAACAAATAATGCTATGTTAAGAAAATGTATGAAAGATAGTGTTGTGGAGGGTACGCTGCTTCCAAGCCTGTGGTGTATTCAGTGCTTGTGTGAGAAAGGATATGAAAATTGGTTCTACGGGTTCTTGTTCAAGTTAGAAGCTTCCAGCAGCAACTAGTGTAGAAAGCCATACAAATATGGAAGCGTAAGAACTGCTGGATTCCCTTCCAAGCTAAAGGAGAAATGAAGTTTGGATTTCAGATCAAGGATGGTGGCATTTGTCCATGGTGTTCTTTTTTTAAACATTCAAGGGGTGGATGATCATTGCTGATATTTCAGGAACAGTTCAACAACTGAGGTGGTTAATGGAAGTGAGAGAATCTTTGTACTTTGAAGTCCACTACATTTTGGGCTGGTTGTCATACATTTCAACACAACAGTATTATTAAAAATGTGTTGTTCTTGCATTTCAAATGGATAATCCTTGTTTAAATTCCATAAGTAGATGATTGTAGCTCATGTAACTGTATTTTGAGTAGGGAGACCTTCTTCCAGTTAAGTGTCAATTAGGCCTTTTGGGCCGCTTGTTAACCTCTCACATAGTGTCAACCAATAAAAATGTGATAATAAAATGATAATTAAAACAACTCACAACCCAATTAGGTCACATTGAGCACATGAGCTGTAGTTTCTTAATTCTTGCCTTTGTGTAGTATGTAAGTTTTTGTACTATGGTTGCCAGTTTGTAGTTTAGTGTAAAAATATTTATTGTAATTTTCACTATTGTATAATGCTAGAAGTGTGTAGCAGCAAATATGGTGTAAGGTATCCTTAAGGCAAACTAGCAAATGAATTGGAAAAACACAAACTGCATCCCACTTACTGGGTTATGTCTCTCTAATACTAGGAGTTACTTGTTTAATAATTGGTATGCTTATGGTTAAGGCTGCTCTTTTGAGGAATTCATGGTGGTTTTTTTCTTAGCTGTAAACCTTAATTGGCACACAACTTTGATGGCCATCTGTTAATTAATAGTATTAATGACTTAACAGAATTTGTTCTGCTAGTACCTGACAAACAGCCCTTCTTCTAGAAGAATTAAGGTTGAATGTGTCTTCTTAAATCATCAGCTTTTAATTGAAATTAGATTACACCATGCATAACAAATTAATTGCCATCATCCTTTCATTAAAAAAATAAACATAGTTGTGATCAGTAGTGTTTATTTTTCTATTGTGTCTGTATTTTTTTTGTCATATAGTAGAACTGAATGAGCATTTACATATTATCAAAACGATTTTTTATTTTATACTTCCAAATGAGTACTGACATTTTTTTTCAAGATGGGTGAGGCTAGAAAGCTAACTATAATAATTTATTTGAGATTTATTGAAGAAGATACATTAAAGAAAATTATATGGTCAATGTATAGCTGAATTGGTATGGAACAATACAGGTAAAAAGAGCTCTGGAAGGATTAGAATTGCAAGTGGAATTATTTCAGTGGATAGAATGTATCGGGCTGTCAGCTAATACATTTTGTAACAATGAGTAATTTTTAGAAAGAAACTTACAGCGATGCCTTTGTTCTCTGGTATGACATGAATTTATAACCGGTTGCAGTTTATTATTTTTTTATTGTTTTGAGATTAATTTATTGGATGCATTGGTGTTGCTCTAAATTATTTAGCTGAAAAAAAGTTACTTGTATGACATCTTAAAAGTCTGTTCACAACTTTTCTATTTACCTTAGATTTTGAACAGTGGAGTATTTAGTGAAGTCGTATTGTGAAAACTGGAAGACGTGTAAATATATTTGCCACTTGCAGTTGAGAATTTCCTGTCTTTAAGCTACTGTGTGTGTATATATATGTATATGTATATAATTTGTTAATCATTGGAATTAATCTGATGGATAAAACTGCTTCCTAATGATTTCTGTTAACATACAGAAGGTAACTGTGGATATTTGTACTTTAGTGAAAATTGTCACTGATACTGTGTGATGCATGCTGTACAAATAGACATGTTCTGTCTTGAAGAGAATGTGATCTTTCTCCTAGGGAAGCTGTCATCCTCAGAGCAAGAAGAGCCATTGTGCTTCTTACTGTGTTTTTTTGTTATCTTGTTTTGCTTTGTATCTTTTAGTATCTGTTGTTCTGGAAAAGTAAGTTTATGCCACCTGAATTTTGCATCTTCTCTGGAACTTGCTGTTGCTACAAATACAAGGGAGGTTAGCATCACTAATATCATATAGCTAGTAATGCTTTTGGCCAGCTGATACTGCTCTTGCTAATTTCTTGCTAATTTAGTTCAAAACCTAGACAGCTGAAGTACTGGCAAGTAATGTGTTGTTAGATAGAATAAAAATACTCATTTTAAAAGAGGCTGTTAATGGCATATACATAGGTCAGTTAAAATTGTCCTGTTTGCTTTTTCATCTTCATTCTATATATTATGATGGACAATGCTTTTAAATGTCTTTGAATTATTAACTGTCATAATGAGTATGCTGCACACTGCAGTGTAATCTCCTGTTTTCTGGATGTTGTGATTTTTGTTTGTGGTTTGTTTTTTTTGTTTTTTTTAAAGCAGCTCATATCAGAAAGTCAACTCATTTGTTGGAATTAAGGAGAATAATTACATTTTTTATGTAATATATATTTCTTCTTATATTTAGAAGTTAAATAAAATACAACCATTTATAATGACTTCAGATTAACTAACTGAAATTCAACATTTAAATGTCTGTATGGTCCTCTAAATATCATGGATATATACTACTTTTCAGAACATGAGAATGAGAATTGCTTGTGACAGGTGGAGCGAGCACATGATAAATGTAGCTGCAGGTATTTAGAGTTTATGGCTTTTAGATATTTACTACTTCCTTTGTGGTATGGATTCTTCCTATTTCTTTTTTCCAGCATTCTTCATCTTTTCAATTATGTTGCCAGCAAGTTTAACTTTCTTAGCCAATTAAGGCTGCTAAGTTGAAGACTTTTCCACTGAAGTGGACAAAAATGGTCATGCAAACTACTGGTCCTGCTCAAGGATGAGAACCTCAGACTTTGCAGATGGAGAGTGACAGGGAGGGTACTCAGTAACATTGGTAGTGAAGTTGCTGTTTATGGTTTGGCATCAGCTTTGGATTTTTCATGTGTATAGACTGGTACAGGCATTTAGCCTGGTGCACACAGAGGTCATGACCAGTGGTTAAACTGCTTAATGCTTGGCCAGTCTTTCTCTGTATCTACCGAGGTATATGACAGTCATTTTGGAGTTGGGAAGTGGAGATGCTGAAAGCTGTGCAGGAACGTGCCCATGTGCCACTAAATATTACATATGCAGGAGATTATTTATGCTTGTGCATGCATGGGGTTGTTTCCTGAGTGGCACAGGACTTATTTCCCTTCTAATGCTAGGGAAAACTGCATTTTTAGAAGACTCTAGTGTCTGAACTTTTGAAAATATTTACTTTATAAGCAGCTGTGGTATGTGGGTTTCAAGGTCTCGGTGGTTTTGAGCTCACCAGATACAGGGATGAGGAGGAATGAGACCTGGGGACTTGACCCAAGCTGGCCAACAGGATTATTTCATACCATGAATGTCACTTTCAATATAAATTAGAAAGTTTGCTGCAAAGTGCTCTCTCTCTCCCTTGATGGTGGCGATCCAGAGAATTCTTGCCCCAGTGCTGGACCCCTGAGCCCTTCCCTCCCTCCTGAAGCCATAGCGCTTGCAGTGTCCCATGTTTGCTGTCCACTGCTGGGAGTGCACAGCTTCCTACTAATAGAATTGGCCAACTATAATCCTTGTATGTTTTTTATTTGTATTGGGATCAATACTGGTTCTTTAGTATTATTAATGTTAATTATTTAGTCTTATCCTATTAAATCTATTTATATTTCAACCCTTGTGTTTCGTTGTTTTTCTGAGATTCCACTTCCTGGGTGGGGAGGGATCATTGGGTGATAGGGTAATTGTCTATATGGCAATAAATTGTTGTGGGTTTTTCAAACCATAACACGTAGCAGTGGAGCAGATGATAGTTACACATGCCTGTGCTTTGCCTGGGAGATTTGTAAACAGTTTATTTCAGCAGCAATGCATTCTTTTACCCTGCAAAATCTTATGCACTACTTTAATAATTTTGCTGCCCAAAATGTACATTTAACCACACCATTCATTGAGGGACATGTTAGTAACAATTTGTGAATGCAAGCTTGCAGGAGACTTTTGCACCTCCAGCTGGCCCGTTGCAGATCTCTGAAGTGAATGTCCCCCTTATTGACACTTGCTGAACTTGCTTACCCCTTGTTTCTTAGGGAACATGCAAAGTTGCCGGTATGTTCAGCTGCTTAAGTAGGTTGAGAAAGGTGGTAGCATGTGCATTTGGCAAGCTGAAATTTCTGTTGTTCTTTTTGCTAAT